>NW_024081576.1:376484-397335 GCF_003009895.1 Hyaena hyaena
AAAAAATAAATAAATAAATAAATAAAAAATCTAAGAACACCCTTTAGATGTAAATGAACATAATGATGGTAAGGAAGTATCTCAGGAGAAAGCAAAGAAGGAAAGATACAATACTGTTCAAAGTTGAATGTGGCCAGTCGAGTATGACAAGGATATGTCAGGACATTTTCTTGTATAAAAATAAAATATTATCAATAAAGTCATATTTCCTAAATAGGGCATGACATAAGTTTTTATAATTCTAGTATAAAGGTAAAAACCTCAGCAACTAGTTATTAATAGGCATGAATATGTGATGTGCTACAGAAAATCTGTTCATGTTATTGACTATTACTTTTTTAACTTACTTTTTATTTTTTTATTATTTTTTTATCTGAGTATAGTTGAAACCACATGTTTTATTAGTTACAGGTGTACAACATAGTGATTCAATATGTTTATATGTTATGCTATGGTCACCATTAGTATGGCTATGTCTGTTATCACACAATACTATTATACCATTGACTATATTCCCTATACTACACCTCTTATTCTCATGACTTATTCATCCCATAACTGGAAGCTTGTATCTCCCACATCCTTTCATCTATTTTGCCTGCCATCCACTTCGTCCTTTCTGGAAACCATCAGTTTTCTGTATCTATAGGTCTAATTTTGTTTTTAGGGATTTTTTTGTTTATACATGTGTTTTGGATTTTATATTCCACATATAAGTGAAATCATATAGTATTTGACTTCCTCTGTCTGCTTTATTTCACTTACTTAATACCCACTACACCCATCCATGCTGTAGCAAATGGCAAGATCTCTATCTCCTTTTTTACTAATGAGTAATTTTCCTGTGTGTGTGTGTGTGTGTGTGTGTGTGTGTGTAAGCATGAACGCATGTGTGTGACATATTCTTTATCCATTCATCTGATGACACTTGGGTCACTACCATATCTTAGCTATTGTAAATAATGCTGCAATAAACATAAGGGTACATATACTATTTTGAACTAGTGTTATAATTTTCTTTGGGTAAATAGTAGTAGAATTGCTGATTCATATGGTATTTCTATTTTTAATTTTTTGAGGAACCTCCATACTTTTTTCCACAGTGGCTGCACCAATTGCATTTCCACCAACAGGGCACAAAGGTCCCTTTTTCTCCACATCCTCATCAAGACTTGTTTCTTATCTTTTTGATGTGATTCTGACAGATGTAAGGTGATTTGAATTTTTATTTGCATTTCCCTGATAATTAGCGATGTTGGGCATCTTTCCACGAGTCTGTTGGCCATTTGTTTGTCTTTGGAAAAATGTCTATACAGGCCCTCTACCCATTTTTAGTTAGATTATTATATTTTTGGGTGTTCAGTAGTGTAAGTTCTTTTTCTATTTTGAATATTAACTCCTAATTGAATATATCATTTGTGAATATCTTTTTCCATTCATTAGATTGCCTTTTTGTTTTGTTGATGATTTCCTTTATTGTGCAAAAGCTTTTTATTTTGGTGTCCTCTTTCATTTTCTTTGCCTTAGGAGACATTACTAGAAACATTTTTTTATGGCTCATATCAAAGAAATTACTTTAGATATTCTTTTCCAGGAGTTTTATGGTTTTACCCTGAGGTCTTTACACTGAGGCCTTTAATTCATTTTGAGTTTATTTTTGTGTATAGTGTGAGAGAAATGTGCAGTTTCATTCTTTTTTTAAAATAAAACTCAAATTTGTATGAATGACTTTCACAGGGACCATGCTAATCTTGGCCATATCATTCCAGTTTTAGTATGTATGCTGCCAAAGGGAGCATCAGTTTCATTATTTTGCGTATATTTGTCCAGCTTTCCCAATACCATTTATTGAAAAGGTAGTCTTTTCTTCAGTGAGTATTTTTACCTCTTTGGTCATAGATTAATCAACCATATAAGCATGAGTTTGTTTCTGGATTCCCTATTCTGTTCAATTGAACTATGTATCTGTTTTTGTGCCAATACTATACTGCTTTGATTACTACAGCTTTGTAGTAAGACAAAATCTGAGAATATGATGTGTCCAGCTTTGTTCTTCTTTCTCACAGTTGTTTTGCTACTTGGGGTCTTTTACTATTTTATATAAATTTTAGTATTATTTGTTCTAGTTCTGTGAAAAATGCTATTCACATTTTAATAGAGATTACATTGGATCTGTAGATTACTTTGAAAAGTATGGAAATTTTAACAATATTAATTCTTTCAGTACATAAGCATGGTGTATCTTTCCATTTGATTTTGTTGTCTTCAATTTCTTTCATCAATGTTTTACAGTTTTCAGAGTATATTTATTCATCTTTTTGATTAACTTTATTCCTAGGCATTTTATTCTTTTTGTTGCAATGTGAATGGAATTGTTTTCTTAATATATCTTTCTGCTACTTCATTATTAATGTATAGAAGTGCAACCAATATCTGGGTATAATTATGTATCTTGCAACTTTGCTAGTTATTAATATAATTCATTTATTACTTCTTATAGTTTTTTGCTGGAGTCTTCAGGGTTTTCCATGAATAGTATATGTCATCTACAAATAGTGACAGTTTAAATTCTTACTGATATGGATGTCTTTTATTTCTTTTTTGTTGTCTGATTGCTGTGCATAGGACAAGTGGTAAGAGTGGACATCTTTGTCTTGTTCCTGACCTTAGAGCTATATCATAGCTTAAAGCTCTCAGTTTTTTACCATTGAGTATGGTGTTAGCTGTGGATTTTCATATATTGCTTTGTTATATTGAAATATGTTCCCTCTAAACCCATTTTGAGAGGATTGAACTACTATTTTTTAATGAAATGTTTTGTTGTTGAGTATATATGAACTTTTAAATCAGGTCTATGCAAAATAGTCCTTTGTACTGGTTGGCTCATTTCATATAATTAAACTACTTGATAAAAATTAAAAATACTTTTTGTGGCTTGAGTTATTGAGTATTTCTCTGCATTGATCTAATCTTCCAGACAGTAGCTGAATCTCCTCTTCACTTAGTTAGAAAAGCATGTTCAGGACTTTGTTGCCACGAATGATTGTCTTTTTCTGCAGCATAGTCCTGCATGTGTTTAGAAGAGGTGTTGGTCCCCAAGCAATATTTATGGGATTAGAAATAGAACCAATTTAAGATAGCATAGCATATTTGGTATCAGTTTTTTTTTTTTTTACGCAATGTAAGCCAAAGATCTGTTTAATGTTTTGAATCTCAACAAGTTTAATTTTTCACTTGAAACCTCTGTGTGGAAAAAAAATTATATGAATTCCCCAAAATCAAATAAAAACAATGTGAGCCTGCCTAAAATGTAAAAAATAACATGTAACAATAAGGTATTTGTTGAATCATAGGTGTCAGATTCAGGCAGAAAAAGTGATGCTATCTAGGTAAGAAAGGGCCAGAAATATTGGTTGGCATGGGGAGCCAGTGGCAGTGTTAAGATTTTTTTTTTTAAGTATTTTTCCTCAAGATTGGTTAGACAATCACATGACAAGAACTCAGCTTGGATCCACCAGTGGTTGACTGCAGGGAGAATGGATAATGACCTCACAAGAAATCAGTACACAACTACCTACTTATTACCACGTTAATTTGTCATAATTTGCTTTGAACAGGAAATACCAGTCCTCTGGTTGTCCAGACTAAAGTTGAACTCTGTTCCCACTCTTTCAAACAAAGCAGGAAGACTCTTTGGGTCATTTTTTTTTTGAGGACTTTTCCCGTTACAAGTACTCCTTCCTCATCTGAAAAATAACAGAGTTGAACTAGACCACTGCAGTTAATTTTAAAATTCCAAGACTCTGTAACATTACTTAACTATCACATGAAGTCTTGGACCCTTGTTTCATGTCTCCAGCATAAAGATAACAGCTTTAGAGGTTACAAAGAGATAAAGAGATATATGTTTTATTTGTTTTTCAGCTTTAAAAGTCACTGTCTTCTCAAGAGAAGAAAATTGTCTAACTGAATATTAGGCCAACAAAATGAGTTGATCTGATAGCAATCTAACAGCAGTCCTAGGGAGCCTTTCATTGAGGATAAATTAAATTCACGAGAACATGGCTTCTACCAGGGGCCTTTGTGCTTTGTCATTGACTCAGCAGTCTTCATCAAATAGAAATGAAGAGACTCTGTCCATTTTTCTGCATTATCCCTTTTCAAATAAAATATTTAATTTAGTGATCCTATATAATGGCATTGTGGGGAGGTGAGGGGAACTTTACAGATTCTTGCCCATTATATACTGAATTATTACAGCTAACTAGAAAGTTAATATTGACTTCTCCTAAATGAAAGGTATTTGTATAACATTCAGACACTAGCTACTATCACACATTTGTCATCTGTGAGATATTTGTTTCCTATTAACTTATTTTCAAAGATATATAATGCAGATTAGCTGCAAAAGCCTTTGAAGAGAAAATTTACTCTCTGAGAAACAATTCAAAAAAGAGAAAAAATATCACCATCATTAACAGGATGTAAAAGCAAAGATATTGATTGTATTAATATAATATTAATGTAATTCCCTCCTCAATATAGTCAGGAAACTAATTACAGCCAGCATTCAGTATATAATGTCTAAAAATGTATATTCTCTGTAAATGGAGCATTAATAAGCCAATACTAATATAATAACCATAAATGTCATTTTCATTTTGGTTGAAAATTATATTTAATCTGTCTTAAAAGGTAAATCACATCACTAATTTTTCAGAATATTTTTACAGTAATATATTTATAAAAATCTTTAGATTTATATGTATTTAGAAAAATTTTTATCTATCCATAGTCTTTAATATTCTTTGATAATTTATTAAATCATTCAAAAATGTTTACTTGCTTCATTCATGGATCTATTTTATCATTTTTATTACCATTATATTCAACTGAAAGAAACCTGCTGACTCAAATATATATTAACAAAAAAGAGGTTACTATATTATATTGAATCTTTGTCTTATATGATAATGACAATTTCAAAACATTCTTTTACTTATTAATTATTATACAATATTCCAAATTCAGAACATAACTTCCCTGTCTTTTCTTACCTTCTTTTTGCCTCTGTCTTTCATCTCTTCTTGTAAAAATATTTATTGAGGGCCTAATATATGCCAACTACTATGTTGAGTATTCAGTCCAGTGGAAATTATAGAAATATAACTATGGCCAACTTAAGATGTAAAATATACTCTGCAAACACTTGAACATAACATTATCATTATCTGGTATTTGTTTTTTGTAAAAGATCTGTCTCCACCACAGAATTTTAACATATCTAGAGCTAAATACCTATCTTGTCTTCCTATAAATCACTTCCCCCACTCATCTCTCACCACTCAGCACATTGCTTTATGCATAATGGGCCTCCAGTAAATGTTTGGCTAAATAGTACATATTTATAATAGTACATACATGCATTGGAGGCTTTCTTTAAAATAATGACTTAAAAAATAATTTTATATGCTTATTGTGCAGAACTGGAAAATCCAAACAAGTAAAAAATAAAATTTAAATCATCTACATCTTCATTTCCAAGCAATAATAAACACCATGCACTTCAATGCATTTCTTTCCAGTATTTTTCTTATGTATTTTGGAAATAACTATACATTTAGTTTTACATATAAGTTTGTATTCTAATTTTTTTGCCTCTTATGATGTGAACATTTCCCACATCAGTAAATAATATTACATATTAGGTGGTTTAATGACTACCTAATATTTTATCATAAAATTTAATGATTTAAACATTATATGATTATTGGACAATTACTTATTTACAATGATTTATAATTATAAATAATTGAACAACCACAGTGAGTGTCTTGAATACATAAATCTCGGTCACTTTCACTGATTATTTTGCTAAAGACTATACTTGGGGGGCACCTAGGTGGCTCAGTCGGTTAAGCATCCAACTTTGGCTCAGGTCATGATCTCACAGTTCATGGGTTTGAGCCCCAAGTTGGGCTCTGTGCTGACCGCCAGCTCAGAGCCTGGAGCCTGTTTCAGATTCTGTATCTCCCTCTCTCTCTGACTCTCCCCTGCTCATGCTGTCTGTCTGTCTCTCTCTCTCTCAGAAATAAATAAAACATTTAAAAAAATTTAAAGATTATACTTGGGAAAATGGCTACACATAGAGAAAAATACTTGGGTATTTTTAATTATGTTGTAAATTACTTTTGGTTCTAGCTGAAATTGTAAAAAAATTACTTAGAATAGATTTTATCTATTGTTATAAATACACTTTTCTTTAAGACAACTAACTTAAACATTTTCTAGAGCATTAATACTCATAAAGGCCTCCTCAGAAGTTATGTAGTGTCACTTCTACCATTGTCTTTTGGGTCAGATAGTGACAAGCCAGCCCAGATTGAGGAAGGTGAGAGAATAGGCTCCACCTTTCAAAGAGGGAAAGGCCTGCACGTACAGGAGAGGGAAGTGATGTCCATCTTATACACAGGCTGCCACAAAGCCATAAATGCTTTCTTCAAATGCCATCTGTATATATAACACATAATTTAAATGTGCCTTTCCTTAACACACACTTTTTCTCTTTCTTTCATTCCTTCAATTAAAACTACTTTCTACATTAACAATGAAAGGAGGAAGGATCTGTGTACTCCTTGCTTCTTTGAACAAATCAGGCTTTACAATCAGATTCAAATTCAAATTTTAGTTGTGCCGTTCACAGGCAGAATGACTTGGGCAAAAAACTTCTCATAAGAACAGATTCTATGATACGCACTGCCAATCATAACACCTAACATATAATGTTTTTGATTAAGAAATTTATATTATTTATTATTTATTGACTAACCAATCTCTGAGATTTCATTATGTCCTCTATAAAATAAGAATAATGCCAATCTTACAGTGACATGGAAATAAATGAACAAGTTATTACTTAAAAAATGTTTAGTACAGGGCCTTAATAAAATGTAAAGTGTGGATATGGTAGTTATTGGTAATATTATTACAGTTAATATTATTATTATTATTATGTATCATCATTATAGTTGCTCTTCTATATTCATCTCACCAGACTAACAACTTGTTACACATCTTCTTCACCACCTGGATCTCATTTATTTATCTCATCTCATCTTTAGCCACTGTTTTAATGCTTTGCATAGTCATACCGATGAAACATCAAATATATTCTTCCATAAATCATTCTTACATAAGACTGACCTTGTCAATCTTCATAATCATATTCTCCACCTCCCTCCAGATAAACACAAATTCTTATTCAAAAATACCCTACTGCAACTTTCTTTTCACAAGTTCCAATTCTTATATCTTCCCATCATAATAATGTAGTTTCCTTGACTCCTTTCTATATTCTAGTCTATCAGCACCTTTCTGGCTTTACTTGACTCCCTAGTCAACCTTGACACCATGGCCTTTCATACAATTGGCATCTTTGATGATAAACAAAACCAAATTTACAAATTCCTAAATCTGAATGGAGTCAATTGATAAAAATGTTCATTTCTTGTTTCCTGAAAATGTCCATTCCTTTGTGAGGCTTTTAAAATTCTTCTTCCATCTCCATCTCCTTATTCCTTCCTTGAAATTTTCTACTCAGAGGTCTTTACTAACTGCCTCAATTTCTCCAGCACGCCACTATTTCTTAGCTCCTTATTGTCTAGATCAGGCCTTCCTGATCAGATATTGTAATCTCCAAATCTGACTCAGCAAAGTTAAGACTAGAAATTGAGGACCAGAGCCAGAGAAAATAGTTAACAGATTCCTTTCAGATTTAAGAATTTATAAATTAATTTTGTTTCTTACCAAAGATGCATGGTGTGAATGACAATGGCATCAAGGTGGACTAGGAAATCAAGTGATGCCAGAATGGTGCTGGTAGGACTAATTCAGAAAATAAAATACTTAAGAGAGGCTAACACACTACAGATCTTTAAATGTTATTAGGTAACTCTATTTTAAAAGTGATCATACAAAGGTATATTTCTCCTATCAGATCACAGTTGTTTCTGGAAGGTAGAGTCCACATACACATAGATTATCACTATTCTATACCCATTTTTCATGATGATAAGGAAAATAATCTCAGATTCACCACTTTCCCACCCTTGCCCAACATCATCATCATCATCATCATCTTCATCATCATCAATCACCAAATCACACCTTCCTTTTAACCTCTCACAAAAACTTTCCATGCTTAACTTCTAGTGTATACCCTTCCCTGGCCTGAACTATCATATTTCAGTGTGTTTTTTGTATCTCCCTTGTTAAAGTTTAAGCTACCTGAGAGCCACATCACAGTATTTGTACATCTAAGTTTCCAGAATGTAAAAATTAGGCCCATACATCTATAGATTTTTAGTAATGATGGGCTCATTTTTGTTTCTGATACCATTGCCTTTCACTCTCTATTGTTGACTCTGTAAACTGTGATATATTTCCACAGTCAGAGTTGATATTGACATTCATATTCTTGTGTATGTCTAAGTTTTTTTTCTTTTTCCTGTAAAATATAATGCTAATTGGTAGTTGCTTCCAAGCACAAAATGTTAGGGGAAAAAAATCTAATCTAAATTCAGTTACCGTAGAAATCGTGGAAACTACATCCTTTTTCTCTACTGTCAATTTTCATTACTAAAAGTGTATTTCATTAGGATGGTTAGATAGTTTGATTGGATCTTTATTGGAAACACAATTTCTAACGGGTTCTCTTCATGGCTTGTATTTAACTTTACCCATTCTCTTTTGCCTATAGGTCCCCCAGGCCCACCAGGGATAGTGATTGTTGAAGACATTACGGAAAGCACAGCCACACTCTCCTGGAGTCCTGCGGCAGACAACCACAGCCCAATCTCCTCCTACAACCTGCAGGCTCGCAGCCCATTTTCACTGGGCTGGCAAACAGTAAAAACAAGTAAGAGGCTCTAAGACAACATCAGAGGCAACCAGAGTAGCTTCCTATGTCATCAACTATATTTGCCAGCAATGTCAATAGGATCATTTTGGATTCTGGCAATTGTTATTTATTACAATATTAACCTTTGTTTCCCTCTTTATAAAGTTATCTTACTTTCTTCTCTCAATTCCCAAGAAGAGACCATATCATTTATATTTATTTGTTTATTGAAATAAATTTAGACTCAACATGGAAATTGCAAAAAAAAAAAAAAAACAAAGATTTCCTATGGACCCATTCCTCAGTTTTCCCCACTTATAAAATTTGACATAACATTGTACAATTATCAAATCAGAAAATTGACATTGATACAATGTTATTAACTGAACTACACACCACATTCAGATTTCACCAGTTTTTATATAAAATTTTTTGATGTGTGGTACCATAAAATTTTATGAGATTTTATTTTATAGACTCAAACCACCAAGATAATCAGATACAGAATTTTTCCATTATCCTAGTTCCTTGTGCTACTTCTTTATAGTCACACACCTGTTTTATTTCTTTCTTTATTCTATATATATTTTGTTTCTAAAAATAAAATCTAACATAAAATGACATTATTTAAAGCAATGCAGAATGTTAATGTTGACTTTAAAAATGCCTGTGTAATAGTTGCACTATTTTTAAAGTCGTTTTCCTCCCTGATACTTTGCTTTCTATGTTGTAACCAAACTCTTGTCTTTCCAAATATGGCAGTCTGCAGGCATATGTGAAATTACAATCACTTGATAGTTATTAGATACTTATATAACATATTGGTATTTAAGAGTATGTAATATATATAAAATACAATCTTCAGAAGTAGATGCCCATTCTAAGTAAGGATTTGCGATTTTGTTTTATTTGATATCTAAATATAAAATTTATTTCTCTGTTTAGAAGTAAAATATAAAACAGTAAAATTTTTTAGTGCAGTAACCATAAAACTCAATTAACCAGAATATTATAGAAGTACAGTGGTCCATTTGGCTGATTAAAATAAATTAAATTTAAACAGAAATTTATTTTTGTGTTTTGGAGAGAGGAAGTATATTCATCTGTATGCAAAATACAATTTGCTTTTTTAAACATTAGTTTCCTATATTTATTTATAGAATTTATTTTGGTTATCATTATAATGTACTATACATATATACATTTTAATTTGTAGCATATATAATGATAGGTATTAGCCTCATTTCTGGCTACGTGTCAACCCTGTGATACCTCTGCAGATTCAAGAAACTGGGGAATTGGGGCACCTGGGTGGATCAGACAGTTAAGCATCTCTCAGTTTCAGTTCAGGTCGTGATCTCAAGGTTTTGTGAGTTAGAGCCCTGCATTGTGCTCTGTGCTGACAATGAGGAGGCTGCCTGGGATTCTCTCTCTCTTCCTCTCTTTCTGCCCCTCCCCAGCTCATGCTATCTCTGTCTCTCTCTAAATAAATAAATAAACTTTAAAAAAAGAAATTGGGGGAATCTCTAGGTTCAATAGATAATTCTGAAAAATCACAAAGTCAAGCCACATGAACAGGTTTATTCAAAAAAACTTCTGCCTCAGTGCTTTTATGTGTTCATTTGTGTGACAGCCCAAGCCCTTTGCTTTGCAGCCAGGAAATGGATTCACCTTAGATCTGGTGTTGTGCACTCTCCTTGTCCGTTTTCCTGACTGTAGCTATGCAACATACCCACCCTTGCCACACTGCCCATACTTCTTGAGATGTTTTTCTTACGGGCTTATTGCAATACATACAAATGTTTCCTTGCTCATTCCATACCCATGTTGTTGTCCTTCTTACCTTAAAACATGACATGGCAATCCAGGACATCTAATCTTCCTCCTATTACAACCATATTTTCCTAGTCACCCTTATACCTTGAATTCTCACAACTTGATTAACCTGTTTTTACTTTTTATTGTTTGATAGATAGAAAGATAAATGTGTATGTATGTGTGTATGTAGATATATATACTGTAGAATTTTTTGTCAGAAGGGAAAATGAAAGAAAGATTGTGTGTGTGCATGTGCATGTGTGTATAGGGCTTAGGCATTTAGACTAAATATTTTCTTGGGGGTTTAGTTGTTTTTGATGTCACTCCTATAACATTGCATTGTAATCATTCTAATTTAATTTAAGTGCAGGAACATTTTTAAGTTAAGAGTTCTATTAATCTATAATCTATTAATTATACTATAGTTATAAGGAAATATATATTTCTCAGAAATATATTCCTATAAGTGATCAATTTTATTTGCTCTTAATAAGACCCTAAATAAGAGAGTATAATAGATAATTACCTAGATTAATTATCTAGAGTAATAGGTAAGTGATAAGACTCCAGCAAGATGACTCCTTATCTAATGAGATCCCTCATTTCTCCAGACTCTAGCATGCCATACTCTAGGCGCCCATGCCAAGGAGTAGTACTCAACTTATACCTACTCTAAAGTACAGTTTTAAATGTTTTTAGCCCCTAGCTAAATCTGACCACAACTTTTTTCATGTCTGTGACAAGGAAAGAAGTCCCTCTGGAACCACATCAGTTCCCATTTTATTTTCATAGCTGTTTTTCATATAAATCAACTTCAGTAGAGATAAACTTTAATGCAGAAATATCTATAAAAAGAAAAAAATGGATCTGACATTTGAATTCTCCAGTAAAGTTAATGCAATTCATAAGCAAGTATTTAAAAATTACCTAAGATTCCTTTATACACAAGAGTGAATTACTTATTTTTGATAAGTGGTGAGTTGCATGCATGTGGACCTTCTAGCTAATGATACCTAGAATTAACTTACTAATATTGCTTGTTCAACAATCAGACTCAAATCAGGTGACTGTGAATGTGACTAATTTATTTATTTTGAAGAAAGTATAAAAATAACCATAAGAAATAGACAATTTCACTTGCACTTTTTCTGTTCAAACAAATGGCTTTTGATTTGGAAGCCTGATTTTTTTCTTTATGTTATTAAATAGTATTACCTGGTTTACTATTTTATTGTGTCTGCTTAGGAATAACCAAATCACCTATAATCATAGAATGTATTCGTCATTGTTTACTTAATTCAAACATGTGTCTTAACTATTCTTTCAGTAGATATGTCTTCTATCTCTGGATATATTTTCCACTGATTGATTGGTTGATTAAATTTGTCAACAAGACAGACTTATTTAGTTTATATTTAATTAAATTCTAGGATGCAATTCTTTTACAAGCAAAGTCATTTTAATAATTTTCTCTCCCTGAATCAATATGGGGTTCTCCACTATTTTTAGTCGCTTTTTAATCATTTTTAATCACTGTGTGTTCTCACTGAAGCAGGTACTCTCTTTAAAAATATCTTGTTTCTGTACTTCCAGAAAAAAAATCTTTATGAAAAGGTACCTTCAAGACTTTAAAAATACTTATTTTAGCATACATCCACCACCATCTTTAATCTCCACAGTATTGCATTTGTAAGCAAAATCCTAATTTTATGAAAATGTTTGTATTTAATTTATTTCATATTTCATGTTATTTCATCAAAAATATTAATATCTTTAACATATATTACAAGGAGCAAAGAATTTAGAATTTATAAATCTTTTAATTTTTATTTTTAAAGAGGGATTAGATTTAGGATATAGGGTGCAGAAGAGTCTTTAAAACCTACAGTTATTTCTAAGAAGATATATATATATGTACTTTAGGGAGAAAGGATTTATATATTTTATTTTATATTAGTTTTCTTTTTTAATGTAAAGCCTGAAATAATAACATCAAGGTTAAAACTGTAATTAAATGTGCTGATTTTTATCACATCTGGAAATTGGAACTCCTTTCTCATTCATTCAATATAAATTTGTCAAACACCTTTCAGGTAGTATTCTAGGCCCTACTCTTGTGGATACTGTATTCTCATGGGTGAGGTTAAGCAATAAACAGGGAACATAATAAAAGTACAAAGCTGTAGTCATCAAGACAGTGTGGTATTGGCACAAAAACATAGAACCATGGAACAGAATAAAAAACCCAGAAATGGACCCACAACTGTATCTTTGAACTGATCTTTGACAAGTCAGGAAAGAATATCCAATGGACAAAAGATAGTCCCTTCAACAAATGATGTTGGGAAAACTGGACAGCGACATGCAGAAGAATGAAACTGGACCACTTTCTTACACCACACACAAAACTATATTCAAACTGGATTGAAGACCTAAATGTGAGACAGGAAACCATCAAAATCCTAGAAAAGAACACAGGCAGCAAACTCTTTGATCTCGGCCACAACAACTTCTTACTAGACACATCACCAAAGGCAAGGGAAGCAAAAGCAAACATGAACTATTGTCACTTTATCAAGATAAAAACGTTCTGCACAGCGAAGGAAACAATCAATAAAACTAAAAGTCAGCCTACAGAATGGGAGAAGATATTTGCAAACAGCATATCTGATAAAGGGTTAGTATTCAAAATCTATAAAGAACTTGTCAAACTCAACACCCAAAAACCAAACAACCCAGTTAAGAAATGGGGCAGAAGACACAAATAGACGATTTTCCAAAGAGGACATCCAGATGGCTAACAGAAACATGGAAAGATGCTCAATATCACTCATTACCGGGGAAATACAAATGAAAACCATGATGAAATACCACCTGACACCCATCAGTATGGCTAAAATGAACAACATAAGAAACAACAGGTGTTGGTGAGGATGTGGAGAAAGGGGAACCCTCTTGCACTGCTTTTGGGAATACTAACTGGTGCAGCCACTCTGGAGAACAGTATGGCAGATCCTCAAAACACTAAAAATAGAATGATCCAGCAATTTCACTATTTGATATTTACCCAAAGGATACAAAAATACAGATTTGAAGGGGTACATGCACCCCAAATGTTTATAACAGCATTATCAACAATAGCCAAACTATGGAGAGAGTCCAAATATCCATTGACTGATAAATGAATAAAGAAGATGTGGTTTATATACAATGGATGATTACTCAGCCAACAAAAGAATGAAATCTTGCCATTTACAATGATGTGGATAGAGCTAGAGTGTATTGTGCTAAGCAAAATAAGTCAATCAGAGGAAGATAAATACCAGATGATTTCATTCATATGTGGAATTTAAGGAACAAAACTAATGAACATATGGGAAGTGGGGATGAGGAGAAGAAAGGGAAACAAACCACAAGAGACTCTTAACGACAGAGAAGAAATTGAAGGCTAATGGAGGGAGGTAAGTGGGGGATGGACTAGATAGGTGATGGGTACTAAACAAGGCACTTGTGGTGATGACACTTGGTGTTGCATGTAAGTGATAAATCACTGAATTCTACTCCTAAGACCTATCTTACACTGTATGTTAACTAACTAAAACTTAAATAAAAAATAAAAACAAAACAAAACAAACAAAAGAAGTTAGTGAACAAAAAGCTTAATGAAATATAAGGAGGATCTAAAGTATTATGCTATGGGCAGTGTATTTGTCTGCTCAAGATGCCATAACAAAAGAACATAAACGTGGTGGTTTAAATAACAGAAAGTTTTCTTCTCACATTTCTAGAGGCTGGGAATTCTAAGATCTAGGTCCTAGCCAATTTGATTTAATTTTGATGAGTACTCTCCTGACTTGAAGCTGCAGGATTCTACTATGTCCTCACATGGAAGAGAAAAAAAGAAGTGAGTGCCCTGGTATCTTTTCATATAAGGACACTAACTCTATCAGATAAGAGCCCCATCCTTATGACCTTGTATAATGTTGATTACTTCCTATTTTTTAAGGCTCTTTAAACTTTTTTTCAATGTTTTATTTTTGTTTTCTGTTTGTTTTTTTTCTTTCAAAGTTTATTGTCAAGTTGGTTTCCATATAAAACCCAGTGCTCATTCCAACAAATGCCCTCCTCCATGCCCATCCCCTCCCTTCCCCTCTCCCCCACCCCCATCAGCTTTCAGTTTGTTCTCAGTATTCAAGAGTCTCTCATGGTTTGCCTCCCTCCTTCTCCACAACTATTTTCCCCCTTCTCCTCCCCCATGTTCCTCTGTTAAGTTTCTCCTAATCCACCTATAAGTAAAAACATATGATATCTGTCTTACTTTGCCTGACTTATTTCACTCAGCATAACAACCTCAAGTTCCATCCATGTTGTTACAAATGGCCAGATTTCATTCTTTCCCATTGCCATGTAGTATTCCATGGTATAGATAAACCACATCTTCTTGATCCATTTGTCAGTTGATGGACACTTAGGCCCTTTCCACGTTTTGACTATTATTGAGAGTATTGCTATGAACATTGAGGTACAGGTGCCCCTATGCATCAGCACTCCTGTATCCCTCAGGTAAATTCCTACCACTGCTATTGCTGGGTCATAGGGGAGTTAATTTTTTGAAGAACCTAAACACTGTTTTTCAGAAGGGTTGCACCAGTTTACAGTGTAGGAGGGTGCCCATTTTCCCACATCCTTGCCAGCATCTTTAGTCTCCTGATTTGTTCATTTTAGCCACTCTGACCAGCATTAGGTGGTATCTCAGTGTGGTTTTGATCTGCATTTCCCCTGAAGATGAGTGATGTTGAGCATCATTTCATGTGTCTGTTGGCCATCTGGATGTCCTCTTTGGAGAAGTATCTGTTCATGTCTTCTGCCCATTTCTTCACTGTATTATTTGCTTTTCAGGTGTGGAGTTTGGTGAATTCCTTATAGATTTTGGATACTAGCCCTTTATCTGATATGTCATTTGCAACTATCTTTTCCCATTCCATCTGTTGCCTATTAGTTTTATTGATTGTTTGCCTTGCCGTGCAGATACTTTTTAACTTGATGAGGTCCCAAGAGTTCATATTTGCTCTTGATTTTCTTGTCTTTGGGGGGATATGTCAAGTGAGAAACTGCTGTAGTTGAGGCCAAGGAAATTGTTTCCTGCTTTCTCCTCTAGGGTTTTGATAGTTTCCTGTCTCACATTCAGGTTCTTTTTCCATTTTGAGTTTATTATTGTGTATAGTGGGAGAAAGTGATCGAGTTTCATTCTTTTGTGTGTTGCTGTCCAGTTCTCCCAGAACAATCTGAAAAACAGGCTGTCATTTTTCCACTGGATACTTTTTCCTGCTTGGTCAAATATTAGTTGGTCATACATTTGTGGGTCCAATTCTGAGTTCTCTATTTTATTCCATTAATTTGTGTATATGTTTTTGTGCCAATACCATACTGTCTTGATGATTCCAGCTTTGTAGTAGAGGTTAAAGTCTTGGATTTTGATATCTCCCATTTTGGTTTTCGTCTTCAATATTACTTTGGCTATTCGGGGTCTTTTGTGGTTCCACACAAATTTTAGGATAGTTTGTTCTCGCTTTGAGAAGAAGGCTGGTTCAGTTTTGATTGGGATTACATTGAATCTGTAGATTGCTTTGAATAGTAATGACACTTTAACAATATTTATTTCCCAATCCATGAGCATGGAATGTTTTTCCATTTCTTTGTGTCTTCTTCAATTTCCTTCATAAGTTTTCTATAATTTTCATCATACAGATCTCCTATATCATTGGTTAG
The DNA here is from genome assembly GCF_003009895.1 of Hyaena hyaena. NCBI lineage: Eukaryota > Metazoa > Chordata > Mammalia > Carnivora > Hyaenidae > Hyaena > Hyaena hyaena. The sequence continues at coordinate 392,971 of NW_024081576.1, forward strand.
GTGTATTCCTAGGTAATTTATATTTTTTGTGCAATTGTGAATGGGATCAATTTCATGATTTATCTTTCTGTTGCTTCATTATTGGTGTATAAAAAGGCAACCATTTTCTGTACATTGATTTTTGTACCCTGCAACCTTGCTGAATTAATAGATCAGTTCTACTAGGCTTCTGCTGGAGTCTGTTGGGTTTTCTATGTAAAGTATCATGTTGTTTGCGAAAAGTGAAAGTATGACTTCTTTGCCAATTCTGACGCTTTTATTTCCTTTTGTTGTCTGATGGCTGATGCTAGGATTTCCAGCACTATGTTAAACAACAGTGGTGAGAGTGGACATCCCTGTCGTGGTTTTGATTTCAGGGGGAAAGCTCTCAGTTTTTCCTCATTAAGGATGATGTTAGCTGAGGGCTTATCATAAATGGCTTTTATGATGTTTAAGTAAGTTCCTTCTATTCTGACTTTCTCAGGGGTCATTATTAAGAAGGATGCTGTATCTTGTCAAATGCTTTTTCTGCATCTATCGACAAGATCATATGTCTTCTATGTTTTTTTTTGTTAATGTGATGTATCAAACTGATTAATTTGTGAACACTGAACCAGCCCTGTAACCCAAGAATGAATCCCTCTTGATTATGGTGGATAATTCTTTTTATGTGCTATTGAATTCGATTTAAAAGCATCCTGTTGAGGATTTTTGCATCTGTATTCATCAAGGTAATTGGCCTGTAGTTCTCATTTTTGGCTGGGTCTCTGTCTGGCTTGGGAATCAAAGTGATGCTGTCTTCATAGAATGTGTCCAGAAGTTTTCCTTCCATTTTTATTTTTTGGAATAGCTTGAAAAAAATGGGTATTGACTCTGGTTTAAATGTCTGGTAGAATTCCCCAGGGAAGACATGTGGCCCAGGGCTCTTATTTGTTGGGAGACTTTTGATAACTGATTCAATTTCTTCACTAGTTATGGGTATGTTCAGATTTTCTATCTCTTCCTATGTGAATTTTGGTAGTGTGAAAATTAGAAATTTGTTCATTTCTTCTAGGGTGTCCAGTTTGTTGGCATATAATTTTTCATATTATTCCCTGATAATTGCTTGTCTTTCTGAGGAATTGGTTGTAATAAGTCCATTTTCATTAATGATTTTATCTATTAGGGTGCTCTCTCTTTTCTTTTTGAGAAGCCTGGCTAGAGGTTTGTCAATTTTGTATATGTTTTCAAAACACCAACTCTTGGTTTCATTGATCTGTCCACTTGTTTATTTTGGACTCTATATTGTTTATTTCTGCCCTGATTTTTACTATTTCTCTTCTTCTACTGACTTTGAGATGCTCTTGTTGCTCTCCTTCTGGTTCCTTTAGGTGCGCTGTTAGATTTTGTATTTGCACTTTTTCTTTTTTCTTGAAATAGGCCTGAAGTGCAATGTACTTTCCGCTTAGGACTGACTTTGCCGCATCCCGTGGAGTTTGGATTGTTTTACTTTCATTTTCATTTGTTTCCATATATTTTTTTATTTCTTCTCTGTAATTGCCCAAGTGGCCCATTCGTTCTTTAGTACGGTGTCCTTTAACCTCCATGTTTTGGAGGTGTTCCAGACTTTTTCCTGTGATTGATTTCAAGTTTCATAACATTGTGATCTGAAAGTGTGCATGGTATGATCTCAATTCTTTTATATTTATTGAGGGCTGCTTTATGACACACTATGTGATCTATCTTGGAGAATATGCCATGCAAACTTGAGAAGAAAGTGAATTCATTCCATAGCCTCAAGATGTAGAGTTTTAAATATACCTGCCAAATCGATCTGGTCCAATGTGTCATCAAGTCCATTGTTTCTTTAGTGATTTTCTGTCTAGTTGATCTATCCAGTGCTCTAAGTGGAGTATTAAAGTCCCCTGTTATTAGCACATTCTTATCCATAAGATTGTTTCTGTTTGTGATTAATTGTTTTATGTGTTTGGGTGCTTCCGTATTCGGTGTGTAGACATTTATAATTGTTAGCTCTTCCTGATGAATAGACCCTGTAATTATTATATAATGCCCCTCTCCATCCCTTGTTACTGCCTTTACTTTACATTGCAGTTTTTCTGATAGACTAATGGCTACTCCAGCTTTCTTTTGACTTCTAGTAGCATGATACATATTTCTCCATCCCTTTATTTTCAATCTGAAGGTGTTCTCAGGTCTAAAATGAGTCTCTTGTAGACAGCAAATAGATGGATTTTGTTTTTTATCCATTCTGCCACCCTATTTCTTTTGATTGGAGCATTTAGTCCATTTACATTCAGTTTTATTATTGAAAAATATGGGTTTAGAGTCCTTATGTTCTCTGTAGGATTCATGCTTGTGGTGGTGTCTCTGGGACCTTGTGTTCCTTCCAACATTTCCCTCATAGAGTCCCCCTCAGGATGTCTTATAGGGCTGGCTTAGTGGTGACGAATTCTTTCCATTTTTGTTTATTTGTGAAGACTTTTATCTCTCCTTCTATTCTGAATGACAGGCTTTCTGGATAGATGATTCTTGGCTGCATATTTTTTCTGTTCCTCACATTGAAGATTTCCTGCCATTCCTTTCTGGCCTGCCAAGTTTCAGTAGATAGGTTTGTAACCACTCTGATAGGTTTTTCTTTGTATGTTAGGGCCCTGTTATCCCTAGCTGCTTTCAGAATTCTCTCTGTCCTTATATTTTGCCAGTTTCACTATGCTATGTCATGCAAAAGATCGATTCAAGTTACGTCTGAGGGGAGTTCTCTGTGTGTCTTGGATTACAATGTCTGCTTCCTTCCCCAGATTGGGAAAGTTCTCGGCTTTAACTTGTTCAAGGACTCCTTCAGTGTCTTTCCCTCCTTCTTCCTCTTCTGGAACTCCTATGATATGGATATTGTTCTGTTTGATTGTATGGCTCAGCTCTCGAACTCTCTTTTCGTGTTCCTGGATCAGTTTATCTCTCTTTTTCTTGGCTTCCCCATTTTTTACAATTGTATCTTCTAATTCACCTATTCTTCTTTCTGCCTCTTCAATCCGTGCATTGGACACCTCCATTTTATTATGCACTTCATTTATAGCATTTTTTAATTCATCAAAACTATTTTTAAGGTAATAGTCTTTGCAGCAATAGCTTCTCTGATGTCTTCCATGCCTTTTTCAAGCCCAGCCGTTAATTTTATGACTATTGTTCTAAATTCTTGTTCAGTTATGTTTCTTCTATCTGTTTTGAGCAGTTCTTTAGCTGTCATTTCTTCCTGGAATTTCTTTAGAGGAGAGTTTACCATTTCGTCATTTTGGCTAGCTTTCTGTCTCTTGTTAGTTTTCAAAGCTTGTTATGCACTCTGTACCTGCGTGTACTGCTGTATTAAAGAAAGCTCCTTGGGGGTGTCTGGGTGGCTTAGTCTGTTAAGCATCCGACTTTCGCTTAGGTCATGATCTAGCGGTTCGTGGGTTCGAGCCCTGTGTTGGGCTCTGTGTGCTGACTGCCAGCTCAGAACATGGAGCCTGTTTCAGAGTCTGTGACTCCCTCTCTCTGACCCTCCCCTGCTCAAGCTGTCTCTCTCTCTCTCTCCTAGAAATAAATAAAACATTTTTTAAAAAATTAAAGAAGGCTCCTTGACTGTTCAGGGCCCGTCCATTCAGGAAGCACCATTCTTTGAATGGTGTCTTTTAGTCTCTCTTCTTGAGACTTTGGTTATTTTATTTCCCTACTCGTAGAGGTATTTGGAATTCTCCATCATGTGTACTTTGGCTTGTTTCTTGAGGTAGCTCTGGAAAAGAAAACAGACAGACAAACACACAGGGAAGAAAGGCACAGAAATACACAGACAAATCCAACAAACAAGCAAACCGAAAGAGAAAAAGAAAAAGAAAAGAAAAAAAAAAGAAAAGACTAAAAGACAAGGGACAGTGCAAAAGCATAGAAATAGAATTTCCAGCTACAAATAAGGAGGAGGGTGTATGCAGTGCTCATGGGGAAAAGCATATACAAAGAGAGAAATGACATGGTGGGAAGAAAGTGAAATTGGATAATGACCAGTCAGAAAGACTAAGAGGCTTAATTCAGAGAGAGAAAGAGGAGAATAAGGTAGAAGGCGAGGAGAAAGAAACAAAGATAATGTTACTCAGAGAAACTATATAGTCTGATTACTCCAGAAGGAGAGAGATAGAAAGGTATCAGTGGAGGTGTAGAATATACATCTAGAGAACGAGTTAAATGTGACTGTTTAAGCAAACCAATGACCAGAGTGCCCAGTCTAGCAGAGGGGAGGGATATGAATGAGATAAGGGAAAATATATCTGAATAGAAAGAATTGATTTAGAATTAATCATGGCAGTGCATCCATGTTGACCTTGCCCCAGTCTCTGGTTAAAAAAAAAAAAAAAAAAA
>NW_024081576.1:397401-545035 GCF_003009895.1 Hyaena hyaena
AAAAAAAAAAAAAAAAAAAGCAGCTCTCTAGTGGGGATGGGCATGGTTTGGTATAGGCAAGTCTTAGCCTCCACTGCATCCTGTGGCCCTCTCCCTGAGGTCCTGCCCTATGTGATTGTCTTCTCTCAGTGGACTCTGTCTCTTTCCTCCCAAACTCTGTGTGGTTCAGTGTCTTATGGCTTCAGGCCTTCGTTTGAGAGATGGGGGTGAGTGAAATATACAGAGCTCCCTACTTCTTAGCCATCTTCCTCTTTTCCTTCAATGTTTGTTTTTTAGAGACAGAGACAAAGTGTGAGTGGGGCAGGGGCAAAGAGAGAGGGAGACACAAAATTCCGAAGCAGACTCCAGGCTCTGAGCTGTCAACACAGAGCCGACACAGTGCTCAAACCCACATACCATGAGATCACTACCTGAGCCTAAGTCAGAAACTTAACTAACTGAGCCTGCCAGGTGCCTCCTTTCTATTTTTAACATAGTTTGAACTAATGTATTAAAATATAAGACTTATAATATCAGTCTTTCAGCATCTCTTCATTTTTTTCAGAATGAAAACTCAACTCCTGTATTGCTTGGTCCTATCATCTTCTATCATACATCATTCATCTTTGCCATTTTTCCTAAAGCTCACTTTGCTCCTAACTCACTAATCTTCTAATGTTCTTCCATATAATGCTTCTAATACCTTTACACTAGTTGTACTTTTTACCTGACATGCTTCTCCCCTAGATATAAGCATAGCTAAATTCACATTTCCTTTAAAACTTCACTCAAATGTGCCTTCTCAATGAGACTTATCCTGACCATTTTATTTAAAATTGCAACCTCCCTGATATGGACTGAATTGTGCCTCTTCCAAAGCATGTTGTTGAAGCCCTAACTCCCACTGAATACAGAGATTCACTGTGGCTATAAGGCCCCTATATGTGTGTATATAGAGCCTGTAAAGATAGGAAATTAGATATATGAGGATGCAGTTTAAAAGAGAGATTTAGAATAAAGATAAAAATTGGAAAGCTTTTTGGCATATAACTTTTATTTAAAGCCATAAGACTGCATGTCATGTCCAAGGATATGAACTGAAAATAAAGAAGTAAAGAGTAGGAAAATTGAGCCCTGAAGTATTTCAATAGTAAGAAGTTGTGGAAAAAAGGAAAAAGACAAAGGATACAGGGAAAAACTAATCATTTAGTTAAAAGGAAAACCAAGACAATGTGATATCCTGGAAGACAAAAGAATAAAATTCATCAAGGAAAGGGAAGTAATCAAGTGTGTCAAATACTATTGACATATGAAGTATGATGAAGATTGAGAATTAATCATTGATCTTAACAGCATGGAAGTCATTGGTTACCTTGAGAGTAGTAATTTTAGTAAAATAATAAAGTCTCACAAAAATGAGTTCAAAATAGGTCATTCACCGCAATAAGTGGGATGTAGTGTTTCAGTATTTGCAAATCAAGCACTGTGATACACCACATTAAGAAGACAAAGAATAAAAATCCTATGATCATCTCAATAGATGCAAGAAAAAGGCATTTGACAAAGTACTACATCCATTCATGATAAAAACTTAACAAGTAGGATTGGAAGGAACATACCTCAACACAATAAACATCATGTATGAAAATCCCATAGCTCAATGGTGAAAACTGAGAGCCTTTCCTTTAAGATCAGAATCAAAGACAAGGATGTCTACTTTCACCACTTATATTTAAAATAGCACTGGAATTCCTAGCCACAGCAATCAGATAAGAAAAATTAATAAAAGGCCACCAAATTGGTAGGAAAGAAGTAAAACTCACTATTTTCAGATGACATGACATTAAAGACTCCACAAAAAACTACGAGAACTGATAGATTAATTCAGTAAAGTCACAGGACACAAAATTAATATACAGAAATATGTGGGATTTCTAAATTATAGTAATGAAGTAGCAGAAAGAAAAATTTTAAAACAACAATTCCATTTATAATTGTACCAAAAATAATGAAATTCCTAGTATAAAGTTATCCAAGGATGTTAAAGACCAGTACTTTGAAAACTATAACACGGATAAAAGAAATTAAAAATGACCCAAACAAATTAAAAGATATCCATGTTTATAAATTGGAACAGCCAAAATTGTTAACATGTCCTTTCTATCCAAAGCAATCTACAGACTTCAGGTAATCCTTATCAAAAAACTGCCAATAGTATTTTTCACAGACTACTGAAATTTGTTTGGAACAAGAAAAGGTGCTGAATAAACAAAGCAATATTGAGAAAAAAGAAAAAAAAAACCTGGAGATATCACATTCTCAGATTTCAAGATATCCTACAAAGCTGTAATAATCAAAACAGTGTGATACTGGCACAGAAATAGACATAAAGATCAATAGAACAGAAAAAGGACCCCCGAAATAAACCGATGCATATATAATCAATTAATCTGCAACAAAGGACACAAGAATGTACAATGGGGAAAAGATAGTCTCTTCAATAAATGGTGTTGGGAAAACTGGACAGCTACATGCAACAGAATAAAACTGGGCCACATTCTTACATCATACACAAGACTAAATTCAAAATAGTTTAAAGACCTAAGAGTAGACCCAAAACCATAAAATTCTTAAAAGAAAGAATCGGCAATAATTCCTTTGATATCAGCCACAGCAACATTTTTCTAGATAGTTCTCCTATGTGGCAAGGGAAATAATAGCAAAAGTAAACTATTAGGATTACACCAAAGTAATAACCTTTTACATGGTGAATTAAACATTAACAAAACAAAAAGACAACCTACTGAATGGGAGAAGATATTTGCAAATAATATATCTGATAATGGGTAAATATCCACGATATATAAAGGCAACATAAAAAAAAACCCTCAAATAATCTGATTTACAAATGAGCAAAGGTCCCGAATAAACTTTTTTCCAAAGAAGACATACAGATGACTAAAAGACACATAAAAAGATGTTCAATATCACTAATCATTAGGGAAATACACATTAAAACCACAGTGAGATATACACCTGTCAAAATGGCTAGTATCAAGAGGATAAAAAGTAATAAATGTTGGCAGCAATGTAGAGAAAAATGAAGCGTCAGGCACTGTTGGCAGGAATGTAAATTGGTGCAGCCACTTTGGAAAATGATAAGAAGTTTCATTAAAAAATTAAAAATAAAATACCATAAATGAGTAATTCCACTACTGGGTACTTTCCCAAAGAAAAAGGAAACACTAATTTTAAAAGATATACTCACCCTTATATTTATTGCAGCATTTTTTACAATTGTCAAGATAGGAAGAGACCCAAGTGTCCATTGATAGATAGAACAGATAAAGAAGATATGCTATATGTATAAAATGGAATATTAAAAAGCCATAAAAAAGAATGAGATCTTATTATTTGCAACAATATAGATGGACCTACAGAATATAATGCTAAGTGAAGCAAGTCAGTCAGAGAAAGACAAATATTATAGGATTTCACTTATATGTGGAATTTAAGAAACAAAGCAAACAGAAAGAAAGTACAAACAAACAAACATACAAACAAAAACCAGACTCTTAAATACTGAGAACAAACTGGCGGTTGTCAGAGAATAAATAGACGGGGAAAGGGTAAAAAGATAAAGGGAATCAACAGTACATTTCTCTAAATGAGCACTGAGTAATGCATAGAAATTTTGAATCATTATACAGTACACATTATCCCAATATGTCACTGTATTCATTTTTAAAAAAAGGAAAAAGAAGAAAAGAATGAAAGAGAATATAGACAACTCTTTTAAGAAGCTTTGTTGCAAAAAGAAGTGAAGATCCCATATTTTGATGTCAGCAATGTTATAATTTACTTATGGGCTAAAGTTATACAAGGGAGAAAGAAAGGAATTCAGGATGACACCAAGGTCATGGCTACAACACCCATAAGAATACAATTATCATTCACTGAATAAGGAATACTTCAGAAATAGGTGGAATTTAAGGTTGAGAACCCTATCCAAATAGAAATGTCTAATAGGTCATTGGACAAATGAGTTTGGAGTCCAGGAAAGAAATTCATGTCTGAAAATATTGGCATCATAGCACACAGAAGGTATTTAAAACCATGAGACTAGATAAGATCACTAAAGAGTCAGTAGAACTCAGTGCATCTGAAAGGTGGAAAGAAACCGGCAATGGTGACTAATAAGGGATAGTCAGGTGAGAGAAAACAGTTTTCAAAAAGTATTTCAAAGAAAAGAGAATGTGTCAAAGAATAATGTTAGGTCAAGAAAGATGAGGAACAGAGATCTGACAATAGGGTTTTAGTAATAAAGACCATCGGTAACCTTGACAGGAGCAGTTATGGGAGAATGCTGGAGGTAAGAGCTTAAAGGTAGGATCTCTTCTTCCCATCTTTATGTTTGGAGTGAGTTCAAGGAAAAATAAAAGGAAAATTATTAAAGACTGAGAATAATAGCACAAACAACTCTCAAGAAGTAGAAACTGGATGAAGGCTAGAAGGAGAGGAAATTTTGAGTTTTGTTTTGTTTTGGTAGAGTTTGTGTGGGGAAAATACTTGCATGCTTATATGCTAATGAAAAAAATCCATTAGAGACAGGGAGAGAATGTACACAACCAAGATAGATTGGTTACTCTTCTTTAGAGTATCTTAAGAGGGCCACCCTTTGAGAGGCATAAAGATTCCTTATTGGGGATTCAGGATTCTATTAAAGTAAAAGTTGGAAGGATGTTCAGGAAAGAAAATGATACACAGGGGATTTTGTTAATAAGGATTATAAATTCCAAGGGTCACAGTAAAAAGATTTCACAGAGTAGGGAAAGATAGGAAGAAGAAAAGATACGTACAGAATTCTATGGGGATTAGAATTAAAAGGATGAGGGACAACCTACATGTCTAGAGTTGCTTGAGGTGACTGACATAAACAGAAGTAAGTGAAACAGTGAGGGAAGTCTTTGATGGATCAAAGCAAGTATTGATGATATAGTGTAGGTTAGGAGCTAGGGAGGGCTAAGTGTCTAGGGAAATCTTCTTTGCATATTTATATTTGACAGGCAGCATTTCACCAAGCTATGGACTGAGCAGTGGACTTTTTCCTCCTATCTCTTAGAATCCAAGGATATTGTTCAGCTGCCAGTGCAGTAAAAAGGGACAGACTTTTCTCCAGGTCTTCATTTTACTGCTTTAAAAAAATTCTGCTTTTCAGTGCTATGAGATTTGTCAGGCAGCCCACACTTCCAATGCTCTGATCATTCATCTTTCACAGAACTGATTATTTGTTAACATTCTCTTAACACATTTCAAAATAGATTTTCATGTAAAATCCAAATTCCATCTTGTCATAGTAAAATTGCATTAAGTCATCAAATCAAGAGCCACCCCTATCCTAACATGCTTACATAGAAGTCCAGGGTTGACATAAATCCAGAGGATCTTTGCACATCATAAGGGAAATTCCCCTCTTTCCCTATCTCCACCCCTGTGACAAATGTTCTTCCGTAAGTATTTCCTAGACAGCGGAGATGAATGAACAAGAAAAGCAATCCCAAATACAGCATGTATATTATGTAAAAAGTATTTTACTCTATGATAATTGTATTGACAGTTTTGTGTTTAATAAAATCAAAATGATGAAAGTCATTCCAAAAAGAGTGCAAAGCTTCTGCTTAGATCCCACAAACCTGAATTTTTAAACTAGAGAGGTTTGCAGCTTTGAACTGCTAAGTGGCTAAGTATGTTTGCAGAACAGCGAGAGGCAAACCGCTCAAGAAATTTCCCTAGAAATTTAGGAACTACTTGCTTACATTATAGCACTAGTTAGCCTCTTATTTGAGGCTGAGAGGTTAAAAAATGACTTTTACTGTAGATAATGGCAAGTTATGTTATAGTAATTTATGTATAAAGATGAGATGAAAGAATTCTAATTAACTACAACAATCTTTGAGTGGACAAGTGCTAACTTTCTGAAGACTAATTTTTATTTTACTAATGAGACAAGAAGTGACACCATGACCATGTATAATAAGGTATTATGCATCAGTCTGCTGATTCTGTTATACCTGTGATATCCTTGATTGCCATTTGTAACTATTTCTGAGTCCTCCTAATGCCATGAAATCTCTTTCCTCTCCATAGTCCCAGAAATCATAACAGGTGACATGGAGTCAGCCATGGCAGTGGACCTTAACCCTTGGGTGGAATATGAATTTAGAGTGGTGGCTACCAACCCAATTGGGACTGGAGATCCAAGCACCTCATCTCGAATGATCCGTACAAATGAAGCAGGTAAGAATTTTGGAGAATCAGAATTCAATTTAGCATGCTGCTAGATGCTAATTTCAAGTTACCATGAAATTGCAGCAGTTAGTTTCTTTATATAATCATATACTCATTCAATATAGCAAATCCATAAAATTCAGAATAGATAGGCCCACCATTTTTTTTCCAGTGGTAACAGTAAAGTTTAATTTCAGTGTACTTCCTTAGAACTCTATATTGCCCTTCATCACCTGACCTGGCATAAATTATACTCTGCATAGGCAAACATCACCTTAACTTGACCTACTGCCCCCTTGATATCTATGTGTAGAATAAATATCCATCTGCTTCCTGCCTTGAAAACACAGCACTCTTCTGGTCTTTTGGAATGAAGTATCTCTAAAATGATTCTAATAGTCATGTAGAGGAATTAACAGCTGTATTTAAACACAAATTTTAGAGGCACCTGGGTGGCTCAGTTGGTTAAGCATCCAACTCTCCATCTGAGCTCAAGTTATGATCTCAAGGTTCATAGGGTTCGAACCCCACATAGAGCTCTGTCCTGACAGCACAGAGCCCGCTTGGGATTCTCTCTTCTTCTTTCTCCTCCCCTCTCCCACTTGCACAGGCACACTTTCTCAGAAATAAATTAAAAAAAAATTAAAATATTAAAAAATATAAAAAATCAAATTTTAAATATCTAGCCCAGTGTCTGGAAAAAAAACATTAAAAAAATTTCATAAAGTTTTTATTACTTTAAACAAAGTTTTATTGAGATTTACCTCTTATATCCTTATAAAATTACATATTAAAAAGTGTCTAAGGGCACCTGGGTGGCTCAGTCAGTTAAGTGTCCAATTTCAGCTCAGGTCATGATCTCATGGTTCATGAGTTTAAGTCCCACATTGGGCTCTGTGTTGACAGCTCAGAGCCTGAAGCCTGCTTCAGATTCTGAGTCTCCCTCTTTCTCTGCCCCTCCCTCACTTGCACTCTGTCTCTCTCTCTCAAAAATAAATAAACATTAAAAACTTTTTTAAAGTGTCTAGTAGGGCATTAGCCTAGGCAAATACAGGTGTCAATAATGCTGATGAAAGCAATCTGAAAACAGAGAATAAGGGGTAGATTGCCAATACAAGGAGAGGAAAAACAAATTTTAATATTTTTACATTCAGTGATAATATATGAATCTCAATAATCATTAGAATGTCAGTGCACTGAGGATGAGGATTTTTGTCTAAAATTTTAGTGTTATATCTTTAGCACCCAAGACAGTATTTTGACACTGGTACTCTGTATGTTTTTGTTGAAATGTTAAAAGAAATATTTCTTTTCTTTCCTTCACATGCCCCCCACCCAATCAGTACCTAGGTGAGAGATACATATACACAGAACACTAAGAATTAATAGTCCATTTTGTATTATAGTTATATAATTGAACCAAAAATGTGATTTATAAATTCTTACAAATTGAACAAAGCTTATGATAATAAAAAACTGATTTTTTAATTATTATTGATTTCTTCCTATAAAACACACTAGGTCTGATACTTTGAAAAAAAAAAACCAAATGGTTAATTTATTGTACTGAATAGGAATAGCTATACAAAAGATGTTCAAATTATTTCCATACAAAAATTAAGCAATCAAGAAAATAAAAGATAAAGTAGACTAAATTTGTTGGAAAAGATTCGTTCATAGAAAATCCAACTTTTCTGCTTTTGTGATTTGCCTAGTACAACTTGTTTTTTTCTGCTACTTTTTCAATAATGTGAATTTTAAATTGAACATTAATTGCCTGGTTAGATTTTCATGCATTCATAAATCAGCCATGCTTTCATTGTGTACAGGTGTTCACTAATTAAGAGTATAACAGGTTAGTCATTCCTCATTTTATGCACTCACTAAGCTGATATTGAAATGACTGCCAATATTAGTACTTACGCTCCCATATTTTCTAAAAAGAACTGCCTTATTTTGCATATTGTTAATTGTGTTTAAACAAAGGCAAAGATTGCTGCCTAATTCAGAGGCTCTCTATAAATATTCATTTTGAAGATAAATAATCCGTTTGAGATGAATAATCTTTTTAGACTTTTTATAGTATAAATCTCCTTGTACAATTAAAAAACACTTTAGCAAAAACACTTTTATTTTTCAAGCTAAATTGCATTCAGATGATACATTCTGAAAGACTTGTCCCTCATCTCTTCCTACAGCTACCTCTCTCCTATAGCTCCAGGCTTTCCATTTTAGCATTAGTTCTATATACATGGCATATTTTAGTCCATTAAAATCTCATGGAAGAGAAAAGAAAGACCATGAAAAATGCATGAAATGCACCCATTTGAAGTTAGTTGAGGAAGGCTTGTACTGTCTACTTTATGCTTCCTGTGCTTTGGTACTACACAGGGCTAGAGCTACTAATGGTGCTGAACCAAATGTTGAGTTTTGTTCCTGTTTTATTAGGCAGCACAGATTAAAAGGGGCCCAAATATCCTGAGATGCCCTCTCAAGTGACATACTCTGCCTCTTTTAAGTATATGTTCTGTATTTTAAAAGATGATCCTGTTCTAATGGACCAAGTAATCTCTGAAAATCAACAGTGTTACTTGTAAGATAGAAAGTCTCACATTCAAGATATTGAGTTGAAAGTTTTATGTTCCTTTAAAAGTATCCTATTTAATTGAATATTCTAAATCCCAAGGCAGGTTTAGTAAAGCAGTTTTACCTTGGGATTGTTTCTTTCCCACACACCAAAAATGTTAATTTCTCTTTGCAGTTTCCTCTAGGATATATTTTAAATTTTGCAGTCATCAAAATACTCCTAACAGTAAATAAATATAAGATAAATTGGATCAATCTGACTTATTATTAGAATATCAAAATAGTAATATACATGTTTTTACTTTAATGTACATTTGTATTTATTTATTTATAGTATAATTTTCTTACAAGATTTTGTTAGATGATACATATAGATAGATGATAGATACATGTTAGATAGATAGACAGATGATAGATAGATAGATAATTGATAGATAGGTAGATAGTAGAATGATATCTAGACAGATAGATATAACCCTGTTTTATTTTAGAAATGTGTTACTATCATCAAACCAGAATATGATTTGGGGTTGGGTAAAGGAAATCCTTTCTCTATCATTTGAAAAGAGGACACAAGAGAAAAAAAATCACATTTTAAGAAGTGAATGTAAAATATACACTACAATAGAAATGGAAAAAATATGTAAAAGTGATTACAACTACAGCAATTTTCCTATTTAGTTGAACATTAAACTTCCATAAGTTATTCCTTTATAACATTAATTGTTGAATATAAATGAAAAGAACATAAGATAGAGTTAACTATGTAATCTAATATTTAGAAAGGTTTGGTCTTCTCTGTAGTATAAAATGTCTATTATTATCAAAGATCCTTGTATAATTCTCAATATCTGCAGTTCTTTATTTTAAATAATGAAGTAACAGAGGAGCACCTGGGTGGCCCAGTCCATTAGGCATCTAACTTCAGCTCAGGTTCCTGAACTTAAGCCCCACTCTGACAGCTCAGAGCCTGGAGTCTACTTCAGATTCTCTGTCTCTCTATCTCTGTGTCCCTCCCCACTTGCTCTCTCTCTTTCTCTCTCTCTCTCAAAAATAAACTTTTAAAACAAATTTATGATGAAATAACAAAGATTGAGAAAGAAAGAGAGAAAAGAAGATTCTATCTTCAACCTGTAATTAAGAATTTGAGTTTTAGAATTAGGCAGATCTGGATTAATGCTCTCTGCTATTTATTAGCAGTGAAATAGGTAAGACATAAAAATTGCTCAAGACTCAATTTTCCCACTTATAAAATGGAGACAGAATCACTACCTACTCCATTGGCTATTTCTATTAAATAATAAAATGCACGCAAAGAGCTTAACAGAGTGTCTGGCATATGGTAAATGTTTAATATTACCCACTTATCATTGTCATCGTCATCATCATCATCATCGTCATGAAAGTAAATGAGTTATTACTTTATTCCATGGAAATTTTAACAATAGTATTTATGCATAAGTCACTTTTTTCATCTTTAGGAAATATTTTCAGGTTAAATGTGTATCTATGGATATAATAGGAATCATCCAGTTTCTTGGGTTGTATCTGGTTCCTCCAAGATGACCTGCTATTGAGAAGTCTCTGCCCCAGACTGTGTACCATTAAGTCTGGTCACTCAGTCCACCTGATGGCTTGGGAGTCAAGGGAGCCTTTCAGAATGTGGTGCACAGTACACACAATGCCTCTCCTCTAAATTTCCATCTCCATCCCTGTCTAGCTTTCCATGCTGCATTTGTTATCTAGCCAGGTATCATTCTGGTTTGTGGATTGTGAAATTGTACCAGTATATGGCCATTTTCTTTGTTTCTTATAATAGACAAGACAAAAGGAGCAGAAAAAATGAAGCGTCAAATGAAATAATTTGCTTAAAAAATTTGTTTCAGATTCATATCATTTTCCAGTTGCTTAGCACATTTTATTCTGACCTGCCATTCTTACTAGTGTCTGAAATGGAAAAGGACACACATATATTTCTGGCCACACAAAGCAAAATATTTTTCTACATTTAATAGGTAAATGCTCAGCCAGATAAATCTGAGAGTCAAGTAGACAATCAGATGAAAATCTTTCCTAGTCTTAGCATTGTCTGCATTATAGTGTAGTTAGGTAATTGGTTTACTAACAGACTGAACTCTGCAGAATTTAAACATAAAATAATTTTATTCTCTCAATTATCCCTCATCTGATCTCCGACTTCAGCCTCAATTATATACATCCAAGGCACTTTTAGATGTGAAGGAAGTATCACTTTCAGGTATTAAAAATTTCCATTTTAATTTAAATAGGAACTTTAATCTCACACCCAGTCCCATGCTTTCTCTTCTTCTTTCCCAACATAGTCTTGAACCAAGACCAATCTTTTGTCTTTTCTTTCTTTTCACTTCTTCCCTCGCCTTCCAGCTGCTGATCCAGGCACTTTACAGGCCAGATAAGAAGAAGAAGGAAAACTACTTAGGTAGTTTTCACATAGGTGTTAAATGCAGTAAGTAATGGCATTTGTCCACATACTGCTTCTTTCTCTTACAGGATGTATTGGATTCTTTGGAGACTATCCTATCCTCTAACAGTCAGTTTACATGAGTGTGATCCCAACCAGCCTATTTTAAACTTGACTTTCATAGTGTCCACTTTGCAAAATTCTAAAACTCAACAACATTCAGCCAGGATGTGAGATGTAAGCATCTGTACTCTGCAGCAGTGCTTTCCTCCTCATCTCACTTAGCTTGAGAGGGAAACGACACTCCCATTTCTCTTCTATTGACAGCTAAGGGTGGAAGGAGATGCCATGGCACATTTTTCTATTAAGCTGACAATATTTTTTTTCCAAAACCTTCCTTGTGCTAAAATCCTATATATATGAGCTAGAGGAGGGTAGGAAAAGGATCATAAAATTTGGTTTCTCTGATTCTTAGCAATTCTGTGATTTTTGTCTGGCCAACCTCACTTTAGCAATTGAAGTTACATTCGACTCATCCTAAGTCCAGAAGACTCATTTAACTTCCTATTACAATTTCTTTCACTGTACATTACCTTCCTACTCCTGAAAGGATCTTGCTTTGTTCCTATTTCTACCTTCAGAGTTCTTGTTCATGACAATTACTTAGGAAATTTCACTGGGTTCACAAATTATGGAAGGGACACAATAAAATTATTTTTGTATTAGTTTTCTCTGGGGTTATGTGTATTGGCCTTGTAAATGAAATTTAATGGGGCTTTGAAGACCAGACCAAAAGGGACTTGTGCAGAATTACTTATAGGGGACAATTAGAAAACCTACTGTTGTCAGACACTGGTATGCAAATAAAAGACAAAAGATTGTAGGGTTTGTAAAGGTCTCTCTAGTATATGTTTTAATATTTTTAATGTTTTATTTATTTCTGAGAGAGACAGCATGAGCAAGGGAGGGTCAGAGAGAGAGGGAGACACAGAATATGAAACAGGCTCTAACCTTTGAGCTGGGTGTCAGCAAAGAGCCTGACACGGGGCCCAAACCCATGAACTACGAGATCATGACCTGAGCTGAAGTTGGATGCTCAACCAACTGAGCCAGCCAAATGCCCCTTTAGAATATGTTTAAAGAAAATATTATATTAAAAAATTAAGCTTCAGTTGAAATAATTAAGAAAATCTAAAATAAAATGCTATTAAATGAAGCAGGCAATATTTTTAAATACTGGCCCAGGCAAGTTTTTCTACAAACTATATTCAAGAAATAGATCTCCATTTCAGAGGCACTTTGCAAGCAGAGATAGTAATTTTAGCAAAAGCATTTATAAAATAAATCTAGCTAATTTTTAGGCATGTGCTTTTTAAAAATATTCATTTATTTTGAGAGAGAGAGACAGAGATGTGAGGGACAGAGAGAGAGGAGAAAAAATCCCAAGCAGGCTCTGTGCCATCAGCACAGAACCTGATGCAGGGCTCAGTCTCACAGACTATGACATGAGATCATGACCTGAACTGAAATCAAGTGTCAGACATTTAACCTACTGAGTTGTCCAGGTGCCCTGGGGCATGTGTTTTTCTGATTAATAGCAAAATGATGGAAGAGCTGGAGAAGACTTGAGCATGAAAGACAAAAGGGTGATGAAAGGTTATCAACACAGGAGTAAATGTGAGACACTCAAGTATGGTTTTTCATATCTTCCTAGTCCCCATAATATTATATACCAGCCATAAATCATTCAAATCATTCAAGCTCTATGCTAAGGTCTTGTCCTTTATTATATCATTTCATTGTCATATCAACCTTCTAAAGCAAGGAGTGTTTATCCCCATTTTACAGATGAGAAAACAGAAATAGAAAGTTTTAAAAACTTGCACAAGGTCACCACTTAAGAAGTAAAGCTGTAATTCTAACCCTCCATCAAGGATAGTGATTTCAAGTTATCTTCCCTTCCTGTTCCCTTCTTCCTCTTGCATTTTCAATATCCTCCTTTTACCACATGCATCAACAAATCTCTTTCAAAGATTCTTTTACCCATCCTCTGTTTCTACTTCATTGGGGAGTCATATAAATAAAGCTAAGAGAATATGAGTTGAGGTAAACATTATGTATTGTATATATTAACCTACTGTGCTTTTGACTGTTGCCATTTATGAGAAGGTTCATAAATCAGAGAAATCTTACATTTCTTAAAACAACCTCTTTTATAAATCAAAAATGGTATCTTGCCTACATTTCTAACTTAAAACAAATTTGAAAGCATAATTCCCATGGTACTACCAAAACAATATTTTCCAGATTTCCAAATGAATAATCTCTTTTGAGATTATATATGTACAGACTCAATGCTGAAATTTTACTATTTATCATGGAATCCTTCACCATTTTCTCCTTTTGAAATCTTAGATAATAGCATTACATGATATTTATAAATTATAGATCCAGGCACTGTAATATATAATTATGAAAATAACCTTTATAAGTAGGTATTATACTATTTTTGTGAGGCAGCTAAAGTACAAAAAGGTTAAGAAATATTTTCAGGGACGCCTGGGTGGCTCAGTCAGTTAAGCATCCGACTCCTGCTCAGGTATGATCTCACATTTCTGGGTTCAAGCCCCGCATGGGGCTCCATGCTGACAGCCAGCTCAGAGCCTGGAGCCTGTTTCAGATTCTGTATCTCCCTCTCTCTCTGACCCTTCCCTGCTCACGCTGCCTCTCTCTCTCTCAGAAATAAATAAAACACTAAAAAAAAAAAAAGAAATATTTTCAGCTAACCAACTAGAATGGTAAATCAGAGATCCAAGCACAGATGTTTCTCATTCCCACGATAAACATATTTCAATTTGTGCACATCACCTTATCTATCCTAATGATAAAAGCATTATTTAAACTCTTTAGGAAACACCAATAGTACTTTTTGTTTTAGATACTTTTTCAACTTAACTCTTTTTATAAAGTAAACTTGAATGATAATCAGTTAACTGAAATATTTGTGTGCTGTGTACTTCAATTCAGGTAGGGATTTTTTTTTTTTAATTTCCCTCTTGACTCCCACCATTACATTATAGACAACTTCCCTTCCTTCTTTCTATTCTTCTGTACCTTTCTTTTCAAATCAGCCGCTGAATTACCATTAAGCTCTTAAATTACACACCCTCTCACAAATCTCTAATAGAGCTGTATTATTCAGTAAGCTATGTAAACATCTACTGTAATAGATATTAGGAAGTTTTCTTTAAAAAAAAGGAGACTGGTAAATGATTTTATCCTATCTTCTTTTGTTTAGTTTAATGTGAATTAAAGCATGATATTAGCATAATTGACTTTGTTCAAACTATTACACTTAGAAGTCATTCATGCTTAAATTAAGGTACTATATTTTGGTCACTCTGAGTGTTTATAACAATATTTCCAATGTATAAGTTGAAAAGAGACAAAGTCTACATTTCAACATACCAAATAAGGCATTAAATCGCAAGGCATTTGCAGCTTGTGAGAAAAGTATTAATTACAGAATCCATTTATGGAGCAGCATTGCTCAGATAGGAACTCAGAAGAACTAGAGTTTAACCCATTAACCATACCTGTAAACTTGCTCATCACATTTATCAGTAGTAGCAAAACAGGAGATAAAAGCATCTAGCTGCTTAATACTAAACTGGGCTTTTATTAATTATATTGAAAATATATTTGATTTTTCAACAAATACTTATTTCTCTCACCTCAAAGTGTTTATTAAATGTTTGATTCTATTAATTTTATACTTCTTTTAATTTTTTAAAGTTTATTTATTTTTGAGAGACAGAGGGAGAGACAGAGCATGAGAAGGAGAAAGGCAGGGAGACAGGGAAACACAGAATCTGAAGTAGGCTCCATGCTCTGAGCTGTCAGCACGGAGCCTGATGTGGGGCTTGAACCCATGGATCACGAGATCATGACCTGAACCAAAGTTGGACGCTTAACTGACTGAACCACCCAGACGCCCCTAATTTTATACTAACAAGAATTATGGAATTTGATACCACAAAGGCTTGGAAGGTTAAGTCAAATCTCTATATTACCATGATTATTTTTTTTTATAAATAAAAGGATATAATTAAAATCAGTGGACTCCAAAGAGTTGAGTGAAGGGATAACTGTGTCTTACCAACTTGAAAAGGAAATGAATGAGCATAGGTTCCACTGATCATCTGTATGCAATTAGGAATTTAAGCCAATTAGAATTAGAGTATCCAATGAAAACACTGTGATCTTGACAACAAAAACAATGCATTATGCCTAGCTATTAAAGCCTTAATATTTCTTTCTTGTGTATTTGCTTTTCAGATTTATTGAGATATAATTAGCATATAACACTCTATTAGTTTAAAGTTACAAGATAATGAGTAAGTTTATTTAACATCCATCAACTCACATAGTTACAATTTTTTTCTTTGTGGTAATAATTAAGATCTTTCAGCAACTTTCAAATATAAAATATTGTTAATTAGAGTCACCATGCCATACGTTACATGCCCAGAACTTTTTATTTTATAACTGGAAATTTGTACCTCTTGACCACTTTCACCCATTTTCCCCACCCACCATTCTCCACTTTTGGCAACCATCAAAATCTATTCTGTTTCTAACAGTTCCATTTTTTTTTTAGATTCCACACATAAGTGAGATCATATAGTATTTGTTTTTTCTCTGTCTGGCTTATTTCACTTAGCATAATGACTTTATTGTTGGCTAAATAATATTCCAGCATGTATATTTTCTTTATCCATTCATCTATAAATGGACACTTAGGTTGTTCCTATGTCTTTGAAGACTTAACTTTTCTGTTAGTAGTTCCTACTATGTCTAGTGATCTTTTTTTAATTTAAGAACAATGGATGTTTATAGACATATACTATTAAAAAATTTAATGTTTATTTTTGAGAGACAGAGCATGAGCAGGGGAGGGGCAGAAAGAGAGGGAGACACAGAATCCAAAGCAGGCTCCAGGCTCTGAGCTGTCAGCACAGAGTCCAATATGGGGCTTGAACTCACAAACCACAAGATCATGATGAGAACCAAGGTCAGACACTCAACTGACTGAGCCACCCAGGCACATACTATTAAAACAGTGAATTATAATACCTTCTTTGTGTCATTTATTATATATTAAAATTGGAGGTAGGATGAGAAAAGTAGGATCTTATTCTTCATATTAAATTGATATGGGCTATCTTCTCTTGAAAAGAATTCAGCAGTAATAGGAAAATTTCAAAGATTTATTTCAAATAATAAAGGAAATTTTCCAGTATGGGTCATTTATGGATAATTTGATGATGAAATTACTCACAGAAAAACAAATCACGTCATAGAAAGTGTTATATTGCCTTCTCATTTCCTCAAAGTAGAAATTTCACCAAATTTTTATTAGTTTCTTTTTTTTTACTTAAAAAGTTAAAATTTTTTAAAAATCTAAATGTTTTCTGAAAAATAAAAGCATTAATGGACCGTGGAACAACATTACCAAAGCTTCAGAAGAAAGGATTGATTACAAATAGTCCCTTGTATTTTATTACTCATATATTTTAAATGATTCTCAAGAGATGTTCATTAGAGAGCCTACAGCTTACTCTCCAGCTATAAGCTAAGGACTACAAACATCCTCTTTTGGGTTGATGTTTGATAGCTGAATGAAATGGAAAAGAATATTCAGTGCCTATTCTATAACAAAATCCATGATTATAGTGAAAGTATCCTCAAGGAAGAGGATCCAAATTCCTAAGTTTAGGACATAACCTTCATGATTCCAATGTAATAGACAAAGTAAGTGGCTCTGGTAGATAGTACTCATAATATTATTTAGGTTTTCATTGTCAAAGATGAATATGAAGTAGATGAGTGTGTACTCATTTTTTTTTTTTTACAAACAAATGGCACTATGAGAAGCCGTAGTGCATTATATCAACAAAATAACTTGCTTACCTATTTGTTTGACCTTGCACTGATGATCACAACATTCAGAACTCTGAGATTAGCCACTGAAGGGATATCTGGAAACTTAGATCCCTGTTTTTTTTTTTTTTTTAATGCATACAGTTAACCTAGCTTCACTCCTGTGTGCCTTACCCTATACCATGGACCAGAAGATAAATTAAGAACTAGAACTATATAACAGTGGCTTGGGGGCATGATGTCAAAACAGATATATCATAGGTTGCTATATTTAGCAATAACTATGGCTACTAATAAAAATTCAAGTTAATAAATGATTTGCTTTCTCTTTATATAAATTAATATGTATCACAGTTATTGCTCTAACACCATAATTTTTTCTAATTCAATTTTTTTTGTGATTTCTTGAATGAGAGACAAAGTGGTATACAATTTCATTTAATTCTGAGGGAATTCATGAGAGTGAACTCCACATATGAATAATTTTAATATATACATTACTGTGAAAGAAAGATTGGTAACTGCTGCTGTATATATCCTTCCACAAGTGCATGAGCAAGATGAGAACTCATGTTCATGGAGAAAAGTGCCCAAAGACTCTGAAATTTAGACCCTGGTGAATAAAAGCCTTTATTTCAGTGGAGCCCACTATATATTCACAGTCTTTTCTCTCCCACCTCTTTTTTTCCCCTTTCTAGTGGAATATAAATTCTGCATCAGTTTTTCTGGTACATAAAATGCTGTATGAATATCTACTAGTAATTAATAGCCTTTTATCTAAGTAGGTAATATATGGGAGTGAATTTATTGTTTGTGAGTTTATCGATATCATTTAAAAACTATATGCAAGGATATAAAGACAACGCTGAAGTGTAAAATTGCTCATGCAGACTTATAGCCTAGAAAATGATTTCTTTTAATAGTTTTCTTCATTTAACAGTTCTTCATTTGAAAATGTTCCCTTTCAACTGCAGATTTCATGGTTTGGTGCAGTGAAGGAGAAATTTATTCCTTTGAGACATTTATTCTTTTAATAGTTATTCATTTGAAAAAGTTTCATCGGGTGCTTATATATTTTGTAATTTGCAGAGAGATTCGCTCTTGATAGTTTTTTCATGTTTATTTATTTAAATAGATTCTCACTCAATGGAACTGTTGCCAAATTTCCTTAAGTTGGAGCTCTCTGGGGGTTCTGGTATGGCAGTAATAAGTCAACCCATGTATTTTCTAGGAGCTCTTTTCACCTTAAGACCACAGAAGAATGATATCATTAGAAAGGAGAGAAATTGTAGAATGAAATTTAACCATTAGTAGATATCCTTGACTATTGTGTTAATTATGGTTTCAATCTTACTACCACAGGACTAGTTTGGTAATGCAATGTGTGGCCATGAAAAATATATATCAAACTCTCCCACAAAGATTTGAAGGCAGGGTATCTGTCACAAACATTTTGTTTTAATTAATATTGAATACAGCCATTCTAACTTCAAATTTTAACTGTTTGTTCTGGGATTTTACAGAACCTGAGTAGGGTCAAAATATATTCTTACAAGGGCTCTCAAATTAAATATCTATTTATTGTCCTCACTCTGGTCTATTTTTAATCCACAGTTCCAAAGACAGCACCCACCAATGTAAGTGGAAGAAGTGGAAGAAGGCATGAGTTAGTCATAGCATGGGAGGTAAGAAAGTCTGTAATCGGATATCAGAACTTGGTGATCCTTAGAAAACAAGGCTATATATATATAAGTTCTGTACTTGGTAGAGAGAAACTGAACAATTTCAGTTTAAATGAGGTTAAGTAACACTTTGATTATATATTACTCAGATGAATATTGCCAATGTGAACCTGTCCCATTTCATGCCCAGCCCCAGTTGACTTTTCTCCAAGACTAAAGTTTGTCTTACTGTCATATAGGCTATCTCAGAATAAAGTTGGGGTAATTAAAACACATCCTCTCATAAACTACTCCGGATGTTTGTTTGGCTTAGTTTGACATTTAATTATTTCACAAATAGCACCCTTACTAAAACCATTGAGGAAGAAGGAAATGACTGCCACTCAATATGTGGAACAGTGCCTGGGCTAGTAAGAATAATAATCCTATTAGTAAGGATAATATTTTTTCTCATTTTTAAAAATTATGAAACTGAAGCACAATACTTTTCCTGATAAGCAGTAGAATTAAGAGTTTATGTTCTCTTGTGTCCCTCGCCATATGATTTCTGGATTTTCTTCTATAAAGGAAGCAGGGGAGAGGGGATGTGAGAGATGCACTTATTTCCCATGAAGCTACTATTCTTTTATTGTTGCTAAATTACCTAATTATCAAACATGACTATGTAGCTCACAGAACTGTGCTTTAGAATATGAAAATGTAAAGTAAATGGAAATGTATACTAGATTAAAGTGAACAAATCCCTGATAGTCTCTAAAAGTGATGATAAAATGTACAGAAAAAAACATTTCCCGTGAAGTAATCTTCCATGAGCATATCCTCTATCCTGTTAGCCTGTCCATTCCCCTCTTGGTTAATAAAAATGTATTTCTTATTTATGATTTCTCCACAGGAATTAACTTCCCAATATCTGAACTTCACTGAGATCAAATCTCTCTAAATAGAAATTCCATCCTTATCAGCTTTGTGTTTTAGACCCAGCTGCTAAAAAAAGCATACCAAAGATTGGCGGTGACGTATAAATGCCAGAAATTTATTTCTCACAGTTCTGGAGCCTGGAAATTTAGGATCAAGTCACCAGCAGATTCCCGTCTAGTGAGAGCCTGCTGTCTAGTTAATAGGTGGCCATTTTTTCACTTTACATTCACATAGCAGAGGAGCCAAAGAACTCTCTGGGGTTTCCTTTGTAAGAGCCCTACTCCCACACATACAGTCTCTGCCCTCATAACTTGATAACCTACCAAAAGCCCCACCTCTTAATATCATCACACTGGGGATTAGGATTTCATCAAATGAATTTTGGGGAGATATAAACATTGTGTTTTGATATAATTAGTTTTGTCTCTTTCCCTTTACTCTCTACAGTTTTCCTCAAATCAATACTCAAAAGAAAAAATGTTTTGACAAATATTTATTGGGTATCTACTATGTATCAAGCATTATGCTAGGCAGTGTAGTAACTGCTCCTTTGAGTAACTAGTCAATCACAGTTACTCCTTTCTATAGTGTACAGTTTATGTCCAATTTACACATTTTAAATGTAAGCATATAGTAAGAGTTAATTGAACACATACTATTTTCTAATGTTTCACATTAATAAGCACAAAAAGAAATGAAAAAGAAAATACTATAAAAAACTTCTTACATTAACATCTCCTATCTTTTCTGTGCAAAGGGCTCTGCAGAGCATTACCAGCAACCAGATTTTTCTGACCACCAGACCGTATGACAGTTTTTCCCAACATGTTATGTTCTAGAATGGAATATTCATTTCGTATACATGACAAACTGGATTAAATTTGTTTCACTTCAGTAGCTTTCAGTATGCTTGATACTCCTCTTAAATACCAACTGATATTATTTAAGTTTTTATCTTTTGCTTTTAACCCCTTTTAAGTTTCCAAAGACTGCCAAGTGATTGTGCTATATCAGCTTCCAGTGGAGCATTAGTGATTTGAAAAGTCTCCTTTCTCTAGTTATCCATAATTTTAAAAAAATTACAGTTTGGTAGAAGTGGCCTTTTGAATCAATTATTTTGCTGATAATTAATTGCATTTTTCTTCTTTAGCCAGTATCAGAAGAGTTTCAGAATGGGGAAGGCTTTGGCTATATTGTAGCTTTCAGGCCCAATGGAACACGTGGCTGGAAGGAAAAAATGGTGACATCCTCTGAAGCTTCAAAATTCATTTATCGAGATGAAAGCGTTCCTCCTCTTACTCCCTTTGAAGTGAAGGTTGGCGTTTACAACAATAAAGGAGATGGACCTTTCAGTCAGATTGTGGTTATCTGTTCAGCTGAAGGAGGTCAGTTTCTTTATCTCTATTATTTACATTCAACATTTTGTTAATGCATGTTAAATGGATGAAACATTATTGTATATAATTAGAAAATACAGTTACACAAAAAGAGAAAATAAAACTTACCCAGTTTCATTGCACTTTTTAGATATATTTTTCCAAATAACTTTTATTTAAAAAGTCTGTATGTGTTGCTTTATATCCTTCATTCCCTAACAATATATAGGAAATATCATTCCATGATAGAAGTAATATTCATAATGCCTAAAGTGTATTCTGTCCTCTGGATGGACATTTAACCAATCACCCTTGGTTTTTTTTTTTTCATTTAGATAATTTTGTATTTAAATCCACTAAATTTAAATGTATGTGAAATAAATTTAAATAAATACTTCATTTGTGTGACCATTAAATATTTATTACTAAAATCCTAAACAAAATATCATACTGATAATGAAGTAGCAGACAGGGACTTCTGCTGGAAATTCTTCACATGACATGATGAAATCCTCATGACAGTCTTGTCTAATAGATATTATAATCCCCATTGTAGAGAAAGAAATTGATGTTAAAAGTTAAGGCACTTGCTAGAGATTACACACTTTATAATTGAGAATTAAACCCAAGTCTATGTAATCATTAAATCCTTAATGTTTATCTAACATGCTATTTTCATATACATAACCACATTTAATTCTCAAGATAAAACTACAAGGTAGGCAGGACTTACTAAGCAGGATATCCATTTTACAAATGAGTAAACTGTAAAACTGTGACTTACTTATGCTTACAGTCAATAAGTCAGGTGTGAACTCAGCTTCCTACATCGAAATCCTGGGCTCTTTTAAATTTTAATACAAAAATACACTTTTCTGAAAAAGAAAGCATCATAAATTTAACCCCGTTGGTGAGTTTTCTCAGTTTTTTCTTCTATTCAAGTGCCGAATTTCAAATTGCCTTGCTAGCAAACACAATGGCTCACTTACCCTAAATGTGACAAATGATTGAGAAAATGTTCCACCAAACCTAACACTTCTTTCGTCAGTATCAATATTAACTGACATTTTAGTTTCATTGTACCAACTTGTGTGACTTTTTTAAATAGTTCAAGAGAATTATATTTTTGTTACTGGGAGCTACAAGACAGGAGATGGGGTGATAAATATGATCTTTTGAATATTGAAGCACAAGGATAGTGTCTGATTTATATAACATGCAGTTTTCAATACAAGTTGCCATGAGGTTTTTTTAATATAGAGTCAAATTCTGAAGCAGAAGCAAAAAGCTTATCCTAGTATAAAAATAACTAGGAAAGTGAAGAATCAAGTAATAACAAGGAATCATAGATATTCCAATGAGATACCCATGACTTAGCATCTCAAGTTTCTGATGTGTTCCAGTTTCTGATGTTCCATATCACTTATATTATTTAATTTAACTCTTACAATCAAATATGAGGTAGGAATCTCAAGTTTCAATCTACTTTTCAGGAAGCTGAGGCTCAGAGAGGCAAAGTCACACTCTCCAATTCACTTCAGTAAGTGAGAGTGTTGTAAGTAACTACAGTAAGTGGCAGAGCTGGGATTTGAACCCATATCTGTATGACTTCAAAGTTCATGCTTGTAACCACTACCTTATACTGTTTCATCATGAATGTATATAATAATAATGTTTTACTATTTTATTATATTACATATAATAATATTTTGCATTATCTGTTACTGTAAAAATCTATTTTGAAGCATATGTTTCATTCAAGAAATGCATCTTCTTATTGCTTTAAAATTTCTTCTACCTAGTTATCAAGCACATAACCCCACAGGCCACATGAGATAAATTGGAGAAGTTTATGAACATGCTTTGCATCGTAATACCAGTGCTGACTAAGAAATCAAGATTTGTACATTCCTTATCAACCTTTGCTTTGAAATTAAATTATAGTAACCTCCATGGGTTGTTTATACTGTGTTTCCTTAAACTTGAAATAGCTTGCCTTTGGAGATTGCCTTTCAAGCTAGATAGGAACTATGTGTATCTTCTTTCAAAGACATAGAGGCTGTTGCTATAGTAGATTTCGTAGTAACACTTCATTTACTTTGGTAGACGGAAATATGAATGATACCAGGAAAATCAAATCTAGATAGTCTGCCTTTTTTCTGTAACAAAATTAAAACATATATTTGGCATTTACTCACTAATTAAATTTACTAATGTGGAACTTTATATGTAAGTATGAGTAAAGTGTTAGCGTCACTAAATTGTGTTAACTAGGAAAGGCAGGACGATGGAAAGGAAGAGCATTTGCTTGGAATTGGAGACACGGAGTTTCAATCTGCTCACACTATAAAATCTTGCAGTTTATCCACCTCTCTGAGCCTTATACTCCTCCATTTTTAAAATGAAAGTCCTAAACATCTCTAGAAGCTGTAACAAATCTGAATCTGAAAGTTTGTCAATTTGTTCTGTATTTTTAAAAACTCTGAATTATAATTTTCCTAGAATAAGGAAATTGCTTTACTTTAAAAGAAGTGAACGTTTTAAATATTAAACCATTTTTAAGAGGCAAGGACTGTAATGAACTGATAAAATAATATATTGTACTCATGCCGGTGCAGGTTCCTCTTCTCTACGTCTTCAGATGTTCATACAGATTCAAAGTGTGTCTTTCTCATCATATTCTTGCCCAAAGATCAACTGATGTGATTGAGACTGTAATTCTCCAAAAGACAAATTCTGTCTTTATACTTCCATTAGCCTAGTTCACTTCCTAATTGCCTCAAAAGTCCTCCAAATTCTTAGATAAAGTAAAGAACAAGGAGTGGGACTGGCATTGTATATCTGTTCACCAGCACAGTTCTTCCTCCTCATGTCAAGATTCCTAGCTACATTCCTGGAGTACCATGGAGAAGCCACCTTTTCACAGTTGACAGCAAGTCAGGAAGAAAACATGTGCCAGGTACTATGTCAAATGTGGTCACCAGCATTCATGTTGTTTGGAAGAAGCAAGGACTTCAAGATAAGCCTTACAATACTGGTCTTCAACCCGTTTCCCTGTGGTCCATTGATGATGGATGACATTCACAATCAGAGCACACTTCTATAAATGGTTATATGAATTCCTCATACCTTCCATTCTTTTCCTCTCAATAAAGTAAATTGAAATGAGAGAGAGAATTACATTATTTAGGGAAAATTTTGAATGTGATCTTTTAGGAAAAGAACTCATCATTCATAAGTATTGATCCTTGATAAATCATTTGTGAAATGACCTTAACTCTTATGACTCTGAGGGGGACTGTTGCCATAGAATACTGTCAGAAAAGCTCCAAATGGTTTTTCAGCTAAACCTCCTGAACTTTAAACCTTTTAAAATTTTCTGTAACAGAATTAACCCTAAATGACTCTAGATAACCCTGGAAGGAGAGATATTTCCCTGCCAAGACTCCCATGTCATGCACCTTACACATGTATCAATCATCTATACCCTTTAAGCCAAGCAAGAATCATGTGTATTCTAATCTTGATTGACTTCAAATCTCTAGGGTATGCTACAACCCTATACAATACCCTCATTCCAGAACCAATTCTAATTTTTTTAAATAATAGTGAAGTTGCAACATATATGATTTATAATGCATGGTAGAAATGAAAAAGTGATTTTTTTAATATTAAAAATCAAATTGGCTTTCACTTCCAAAGATCTATAAATACTTATTAGCCAAACTTACATTGATTTTCCACTTAGTTCTTGTTACTATAGTTTTAAAAGGAAAAGAACTTGAGCATTCAATTACATCTAATAAAAAATACAGGGTAATTCGTTATAGATTCATTATAGAATGAAAGATTTGTTTATTTGTGATGCACCTTACTTAGCCTTTTCTAGTTTATTTGGCTTTTGCCTTGTATGTAAAAAGTGTGCTGCTTTAATTTTTATTAAAACCAAAAATCTTTTCCTCATTTGCAGAAAATGATATGCAATTTTCTCCTCGCAAATGGAGCTACCACAGCTCAAATTAAAACCCAACATTCATGAGGTCTTGTTCTCCAGATCAGTTCCTAGCTGAGACTGAACTCAGTGGGATTTATGTGAATTTGACAATTAATAAATTGGCATATTAGTTTTAAAATACCAGCAATAATTTCTTGTCTTTTCCAGATGATCCATTTGGATTAGTGCTTGTAAAAGTTCAACTACAGCTGTCTTCACTGAATTTTTAAATAATGAAACCATAACCCTTCTCCCAAAGAGTTTATTAAACTCTCCTTTGATTAATGATTCTGCCCACCCCTCCTGGGAAGTCAGATGTATAATCAATATTACAAACACATCCCCCCATATTACTTGGAGAACTCCAGCAGTTAAGTCACTTAATACAAATGTATCATCTAAATTCATGAACATGGTAATGCTGTTCAAAGTGTTTAATCTGACAGAAATTGAAATCTATCAGTCAGCTTGTACACTTTATATCCAAAGACTGGAGTGAAAGAACTAGTCATGGCCTAATTAATATCATCATAAGTGAAAGAAAAAAGAAATCTTTTTAAGTCTCTGAATCTATTAGACATAACTAGTACAGTCTCTGAAATAAGTCACTGAATTTTCATCAAATTACCTGAGTCTAATAGAAGTGTGAGTGGCAGGAAACTTCCTACTAATTACAGATCAGGAGAGTTTTAGGATCTATGACAAGCAGTGCAGCTGGTGTTCAACTTTATAAAAAATTCCATGAATGGGAATAAAAGGAGTTGATAGTAAACCTGGGGTGGAGTTTAAAAAAAAAAAGATTTAGGTGCCTTCTGACAAGACTTAAAGTGGAGAGCCCTAGTGGAGACCCCAACATCAATATTGAGAGAAGTTAGTAGGTGTGGTGGAGCAAGGAGTAAAGGAGTAAAGCAAGGAGCAATAAGCAATAGCACAGGGAAAAGCATTAGATGTGTAAACACAGGTATGTGCACAGAAGCAGAACAGCATGGTAGTTGGGATTGCCTTGTCAAATCCTCTCCACACTCTAGCAGCTGTGTAACTTTGGGCAAGTTGCTTAACTCTCTGCCCCTCAATTTTGTATCTGCAAAAATAATGATAGTGATAGAAGGGTTGCTGAAAAGATTAATTCGTTCATGTGAAGAATTTTGAGTAAGACTATGAAATCCTCAATAAACAACAATTATTATTGTCTTTGGTTATTCCTCTCATCTATTTGCCGTTGTTATTGTTTGCTTTTAATCTTATTCCGTCTCTTCTTCTGTTAGTTATTTGGAAGTAATTAAGCAGCAAGAAAATGAACTATATATGTTCCCTCTAAAATCTCTTTTGTGCCTCAGAACTGACTCTAAGAAATACAGAATGAGTCAATTGCTGCCATGGTGCCAATTTAAAAGCAACACAGGAAAGATTACTTGATATCTGAGTTCTAGTTGGTGTTCCTTCAGATCTAGAAGCAGAGTTTGGATAAATCAACCTATGTATAAGGTCACATTTTCATCTGCAAAATGAGAACATGGATCTAAAACATATGTCCATAACTCAAAAGCCTATAGAGGTCAGGTGAGAGATATAAATAAATGAAGTAGTCCCAGGGTGAGATAATAGGTAGTGGTAGGGACTCTGGCAAACTGAAAAGAGTCTGCCCTGACTAATGGGAGCAACTGCTAATTCTCTCATCTATCAACACCCATGAATTCAGGCTTAGTATCGCCACTTTTTTCCAAAGCCAGAAACTCTTATTTGTATATGAAACGTTTAAATAAATTAATATATTATTGGGGGTTACAAAATACGACTAAATACTCACTGACCATCCAAATATGACTTTTGATCCAAGTGACTGTCTAAAATTCTTTCTAGTCACCTTCCATTATTTGGGTACAATGGGGTGTCCAAATAGAACAGCTAGTTCCTATTCAAACCACATGTTTTGTGATAGTTACTCTTGTTTACAGAAAGACCTGTCAATCCTTGTGAAAATGTTCACCTAGCTATGACAATACATACTGAAACTTCTGGAAGTAAACTGATTGAAGTCAGTTTTTTGTTTTTTTACATTCTTAAATTTCTAATTTAGGTCAGGATAGGTTTGTTTCTGATACTGTTTACTATTTTTATTTGTTTCTAAATGAAAAATTACTCTTCAGTTCTCATTTGACTCATTTACTTCATTCACATAGATGCAGCTATAATATTTAGCCCCCAAGAATACGTTTATGAAATGTCAACTTGGATCTGATTCTGAGTTAAAATCCTCAGAGCTTTTAAGTAGAAACTGGGGTGTTTGTTTAGGAAATAGGTTCTGAATATTTTTCTTTTTTTAACTTTATTTTTTAAAACTTTTTTATTTCTATTTGAGAAGTTCTTAAGCCTGTGCAGTGCTACAGAAAGCTGAGAAAGAAATTATTTCTTTCTCTGGAGATAAGGAGAGATAGAAAGGCTTCCACCCAACCACATATTTTGTACCTCTGAAATTATTTATCTCCTTGCAAACTTCTCAGACAAAGGTATAATTGCTTCAATAATAAAAAAATCTTAAAGAAGGACTGCGACACACAAATCTCTGCAATGCATTCATTTAAAAGATAAGCAAAACTGCTTGTGAATAACAAGCGATACTCAAAGTGTACCTGTGTGTCAGATACATCATATCTTAAATCCTGGAGCTCAAGTTGCACACACCATAAGAACATAAGCATTTCCTTTCATTTACTTGCAAAATCAAGAATTTTAACTCTTATAATGAAAAAAGTTTTGTTGCAAGTCTGGTGATCAAAATTCTAGAATGAAATAGAAGATTTTCCCAGAATTTTTTAAAAATCAGGTAGATGCACAGATACCAGGAAGTTGGAAAATAGAATGAGGGAAACCCTTGAGCCAAAGAAAATAATAAAAGATATTCAAAAGGTGACATAATGAGAAATTACAATTTATAATATGGCTAGAATTAATGTCAGCTCCTATGTAAAGATTAATGTGAATCTACTAAAGCACTTTGAATTAAACAATTATAGCATATATTTTAATGACAGTCTTATCAAAAGAAAATCATTGCTCAGTATAAACATGTATCTTTGGAAAAGTTCTTTCATGGGTTTCTTTTACAGTAACAAGGGTGTATGTTTTTGATTGATATTTTTCAATTAGTAATGTAAATGTTTCTCCAGATAGATGTGTGACTGCTTTCCATTAAAAAAAGAAAGACCTCAAGAAATGGTCATAATTCCTTTAATATCTCTAATAATGACTTTTAAATATCTTATTAGAACTCTCAACTTTGTCATATGGTTCCCAGATTCTAAAGGAGAGAGAGAGAGAGAGAGAGAGAGAGAGAGGGAGAAAGAGGGAGAGAGAGAGAGAGAGAATTTTTTCAATAGATTAATCTAAACTCTTACCAGTTATATAGGTTTGGTATTTAAGTCTCTACAATTTTTATGCAGCAGGGGTTTTATAAATCAACTTTGTATAGAACGTTTGAACGAATATATGGCCTTTATTCTGCCACTTCATTTAACGTGTTTGTGACATAATATTTATGATTCAGCAATGTCAAAGCTGAAAATATTCTGTTACTCACATACAGTGCAACCTCAAGTAAAGTGCACTTCTTGATGGATGCCAGTCAGATATGGTGTATTTGGAAAAAATAGTGAAGAATGTCACTAAGCATAGGAATGAATGAAAACATACTTCGAGCAATAGAACTGAGACCTTCAGGGACTTTCTTTTTCCGTCCATACCTATCTTAAAAGTCAATGCATGCCTTTTAAATATCGTAATTCACATCATATTCTATATACAGTTTCCATATATATTTGTTTGTTGTTTGGAACAACAACAACAAAACTAATGAAATTTTGACTCTATTTGTGTCTACAAGGATAAAAAGTAAAGTAAAATAATAACAAGTGATATTTTGTTAATGAATGCTTTAAGGGCCAAGCACTGTGCTAAATATTTTGTATATATTATTCCATCTAAACTAACCTCAAAAATCTCTGAGATAAGTACTCTTAATATGCACATATTACAGATAAGGGAAATGGAGCATAAGAAAGGGCAACTTGCCTCAAGGTAAAATTTTTTTGAAGACAGAAGACAACAGCAAGACAAAATATCCACACCTGATTCTCTAGTCCATACTTTTGATCATTGTGCTAGACTGGCAGACAATTTAAGTCAGACAATTTAGCTTCTCCAGAAATGTCCTGGTTAATCCAAGGATAAAGATCTTTGTTTGTCTTGCTAGATTTGTCATTTGTCATTGGTAAAGTATTGATGAGACTTGACCAAAATAAAGAAATCTAAAAACACCATCTTTTTATCTTGTGTTTTTCACAGCTACCACACTTCATTTCGAAAAAAAGGTAGAAGGAAGTAACACCTGACAAGTTCAGGTGCGATGCTTTCATAGACATAACTTGTTAGCATCACAGTTATTATTTCCATTTTCCTTTGTACAGAACCCAGTGCTGCTCCCACAGATGTCAAGGCTACAAGTGTGTCTGTGTCAGAGATTCTTGTTGCATGGAAACATATTAAAGAGAGTCTAGGAAGACCACAGGGATTTGAGGTATGAACAGAATTATTGAAAATAAGCCTTGTTATTTTTGCTCCCACTGCAATCTCCAAAAAAATAGTTTGGTGACACTTCAGCAGAATTATATTCTTTTTAAATTTTATTCTGTGGCAAATAAAGTAAGAAACATCCTATTTTACTGACATGTTGTTCGTTGGCTGGCTTATTTTTTAGTATAGTAGTTTCCATAGTACCATGGAAAGAATTCTTTAAAGAGATGAGAATAGGCCATTAGATAAAAATCAGGAGCTACAGTTGGATATTTACTGATATCCAATTTATTGGTGGTTAAAAATGTTTTGAGGATAAAAACGTTTTGTGTATTTTCTTCTAATAAATTAATGTATAAGTTTCCCTATTATATTGTCTTGGCAGATCTTACCTCCTATACTGATTTCTCAAAATTTGCTTGGACTCCGTGATCTATACATATTCATTCAAATGACTTTTTGCCCTATAAATTTACTATTTTCAAACACAATTATGCAAACCTTTTAATGGTGAACATTTCAAAACATTTCAATTACTTCAATGAAGTTTTAGCCTCCACATGAACTAGAGGACTACAGGCGGTCTATGAACTTGAACATTCCACAAAAACAAGGTCCCTACTTCGTGTGTTGGCTAGTCAGGGATAGGGATTAGGGGGATAATTTCTAAAATCAGAAAAATAGTTAGCATTCAACCTCTTTAAACTTAAATAATTGTCAAGTATAAGACTTGTACACCAACATGGTTTCAGACTGAAAACAGATTTTTAAATTATATCTGAGTTTTAAAATTATGCCTGAGAAATATTTGATTAATATACCACTAGCATTGGATAATAATTACTATGATAAAAAATTCACACAATTTTTTCTTAAGAGTTATAACAAGGACAATTTATGAGAAATCATTATCTATGCAATATCATGGATTTGCTTCTATAATATTGCTTTGATTTATTATTTGAAGTGATAATTCACTATGTGCCATATCATGATTATATATTTATTTAACTAATATCGCCTTGTTTCCTTACCCGTGCTGCAAGGACCATATTTATTCACCAAAAAATCTCAGCAACTGGCAGTTTTTGGACCATGAGAGCTACAATAAATACTTGTTGAATGAGTGAATATCTGTACTTCTAATTCCACTACAGAAGGCACTGGGGTAGCCTGCCCTGTTACCCTTCCGGGCACAGTACACATTTCCCAGTTTCTGTGGTTTTTGGCTGCTCTGATTCCCCCTTTCAGAATTGCCTTCACACAGTAGTGCTGCTTTACCTGAAGAATCCCCTTCCCACAATTAGGCAACCCAAAGCCAATGACTG
Organism: Hyaena hyaena; assembly: GCF_003009895.1. Lineage (NCBI taxonomy): Eukaryota > Metazoa > Chordata > Mammalia > Carnivora > Hyaenidae > Hyaena > Hyaena hyaena. The sequence continues at coordinate 428,505 of NW_024081576.1, forward strand.
GCTGACATTGGTTCCTTGACTCAAGGAAAACACAACTTTATGGAGCATTTTATGATCCAGTGCCTTTGCTGTGTGCGTCAGGACAAGGCTGGATTACCTAAGGCCACATTGTTGCTCAGTTCCCTCTCCTTTATCCTTCTTTTCTTCCTTCTTTACAGATTTATCTGAAAATACTCTCAAAATAAATCACATTCACTTATATCTCTGTCTCAAGCTCTGCTTCTAGGGAGTCCAGCCTAAAACAACTACATAAGTATAGACTAACCTAGAACTCTGAATCAAAGCATTTAGTGTGCATGCTATTAAAAGGCCACAATGTATAACTGGTGAACAGAAGAGTGAGGGATCCACATTCCCACAACTCCGAGTGGTGCTTCTCTCACACAGCCAGCCACTCTTATTTTTTTTCCCTACGTGACAGTCATGTTCCCACTGCAGCTCCCCTGTAATAATAGCTCTTTTTGAAGTTCTGCAAACGTTACATAAGATGTATATCTGTGTATAGTTCTTATCTAAGTATAAATCATTCATTCATTCATCCAACAAATCTTTATTGAAGACTTACTAAGTACCTACCAGACACTGAACTAGATGCTAGGGATAAAACAATGAGCAAAATAAAGTCTCTGTCTTCATGAAGCTTAATACTGAGGTAAGGAAGGCAAGCAATAAACAAATTAGCAAATAAATACATGACATAATTTCAATTATGATAAATACTGTGTAGAAAAATCAAATTGGATAAGAAGGAAGAAAATCAAAGAGTATGCTATTTATAAAGGTTTGAAAAGTCACCCTTTCTGAGATTATGACATTTGAGTTGAAACATGACAGAATGAGAGAGAAAGGCAGAAGGAACAGCAAATTCAAAATCTCTACAGTAACAGCATATTGGCATTGTTCAAAGAACAGGAAGGGAATAATTTGGGTCAAATAGCGGTGAACAACAGAGAGGGCTGGGTATCAAAATGGTGGAGACAGCACCAAGACAAAGACCAGGTTATGTAAGGTGTTGTGAACCATAGAAAGGCATCTGAATTTTATCCTAAGTATGAGGAGAAGGCATTAAAAGATTTTTGAACAGGAAGGGTCAAGTGAGTATCTGACTTATATTTTAAAGCCTCCCTTAATCTAGAGGATGGAGAATAGATTCTAGACAAGACTTCAGGGAGAATAAAGACAATTGTTCCAATCTAGGTAATAAATTCCTTTTGACTAGAGCAGTCACAGTGGAATTGGTGAGAAATTGACTTTTTAAGATATATTTTATATGGATATATGATGGGATTTGGAAATGAAATGGGTAGTGAACTAAAAAATGAAAGGAATCAAAGATAATTCCAGAGTTTTTTGACCTAAGAAACTGGGTCAATAAAATATCATTCACATAGATGAGGTACTCAGAAAGAAGAGTGGGTGTTACTGCAAAAAGTTATGGATTCTGGTTTAAATGTGTTTACTTTTATGAGACTTCTTATATCCAAAAAGCACTGTCAAGTAGGTCTTATGTTAAGAGAAAGGGTAGAGATGGCCAAGGAATCATCAATATATAAATGGTTTTTTATGTATACACTGGCTGAGATCACTGAATGTTGATGAAAAAGATGCTTCAGAATTGAGCCCTATGATGCCTCACCATTTGGAACTCAGAAAGAAAGGGAGTCTGGCCAAAAAACTAAGGAAGACAATGAAGAAATTCAGAATCCAAGAAAATAATTGCTCTTCTGAGTAATATGCTACTGAGAAATTCAGAAAAATGAGGCCTGAGATTACAAAGTAGATACGACATTGCAGAAATCCTAGTGACATGACCTTGGTGAGAGGACTTTTATGGAATGCCATGATCAAAGCTTGACAGACGATCAAAACAAAACCACCCATTAGTAACACACACAAGTGTCAGAGCACATTTTTTGCTAAATCAATTTCATTTAAAATGTAAACATATCCAAAAATCTGGAATATACTTAAGAACAGAATGTTAATAGGAATAAACTAAATTCTGCAATAATCATCACAATGACTGCATATTTAAATTCAAATAAATTAACACAAATTCTTTCAACTATTTTTATACTTAGAAACACAGAATCCATAGGCACAGTAATCTTTGTATCATTTTACAGCTCCTTATAAATTGTGATTAAAAATATGGCATTTTGTAAAATCAAAAAACTTACAATACATACACAAAAAATAAAGAGAAATAAATCCAAGCATAACGCTACAAAAAACCATCAAACCATGAGAAAGGAACAGAAAGAACTGCAAAAACAACCAGAAAACAAATAATAAAACACCAATACGTACATACCTCTCAATAATTATTTTAAAGTTTTAATGTTTATTCATTTTTGATAGAGTGAGAGAGACAGAGCATGAGCAGGGAAGGCTGAACTGTCAGCACAGAGCCTGAAGTAGGGCTCAGAGCTACAAATCGGGAGACTCTGATCTGAGTGGAAGTCGGACACTCAACTGACTAAGCCACCCAGGTGACCCTCTCAACAATTATGTTAAATGTGAATGGACTGAATGCTCCAATCAAAGTGATTGAAAAAACAAAAAAACAAGAACTATATATATGCTACCCAGAAGAAACTCACTTCAGACCTAAGGCATATGTAGATTCACTTTAGACATAAAGACACATTTAGATTGAAAGGCTGAAAAAATATATACCATGCAAAGGGGTGCAATAAGAAAGATGGGGTAACAATACTTCTATCAGACAATATAGACTTTAAAACAAGAATCAGGGTGCCTGTTGGTTCAGTCAGTTGAGCACCTGACTTGATTTTAGCTCAGGTCATGATCTCTCAATTCCTGCAGTTGAGGCCCTCAGAAGGCTTTGCACAGGTGGTGTGTGGTGTGGAGCCTGCTTGGGTTTCTCTCCCTCCCTTTCTCTCTGTCCCTATCCTGCTCCTCTCTCTCTTTCTGAAAAAATAAATAAACTAATAACTAACTAACTAACTAACTAACTAAATAAATAAATAAATAAATAAAATAAGAATCAAAAAAGGACATTACATATTAATAAAGAGAACAATCCAACAAGAGGATATAACAATTGTAAATATTTATGTACTCAACACAGAAGCACCTAAACATATAAAGAAACTATTAACAGACATAAAGGAAGAAATGGACAGTAATACAATAGTAGTAGGGGACTTTAACACCCCATGTACGTCAATAGATAGATCATCCAGACAGTAAATCAATAAACAGTGACTTTTAATGACACATTGGATCTGTTGGATCTAACAAATATATTCAGAATATTACATCCCAAAAGAGCAAATTGCACATTTAGAAGTACAGATCTAGAACAGATCACAAAAAAGAAGTTTCTAGAACAGGTCACAAAAGAAATTTCAATAAATTCAAAAAGATTGAAATCATATCGTGCACCTTTTCTGACCACAATGGTATTAAAGTAGAAATCAATCACAAGAAAAAACCTGGAAAGAACATAAATATATGGAGGCTGCTACTAAGCAATGAATGGGTCAACCAAGAAATCAAGAGTAAATAAAAAAATACATGGATACAATTGAAAATAAACAATGATCCAAAATCTTTGGGATGAAGCAAAAACTGTTCTAAGAGGGAAGTTGATGGCAATACAGGCCTACCTCACAAAACAAGAAAATTCTCAAACAACCTAACTCCACACACAAAAGAGCAAGGAAAAGAACAAACAAAGCCCCAAACCAGTGGAAGAAAGGATATAATAAAAATTAAGGGGAAAAAAGTTATCTTGTTACCAAATAAATAATAATAATAATAACATATTTTTATTTGTAAATTAAAAGTATACTTACTTTTTATAATTATAAAATGAAAACTTTATATAATTCAGAGGCCAAATATAGTATTATAAGTAAAATACAGTCATCAAAGGCTATTTTCAATTTATACTATCTCATAACTGGATAATGCATATGGATTTAAAAATAAATGAGATAAATAAGTCTTAATCGGCATCTCTGCCATCTCTCTTATCTGTATCTTTATACCTTTAATGAAAACTCTACCTCTGTCCTTTATCTTATCCACCCTAGGACTTACCTCTCTCACCTCCTCACCTTTTTTTCTTTTTTCCACTTACTAAAGGATCTCACTGACTAAATATTACTAAAATATAGCAGCTTCCTAAAGTTTAATATTTTATCTCACTACTACATCCCTCCTCTATTTTATCCCAACCAGAATCCTAGCTGAATTTACTAGTGGTTGAATTCTGAGCATGGTGACAATAAAGTATTTTTCTGTGACCAAAGTCATGGGATTTGTTTCAAATCTTATATACCTATCCCATCAGTTCCACAAATAATTTTCTAACCACAAATGCAACTTTACCTGAAGTGTTTGAAAAAGCTAGTTACTAGGGCACTTGGGTGGCTCAGTTGGTTAAGTGTCTGACTTAACCAGGCTCAGGTCATGATCTCACAGTTTGTGGGTTCGAGCCCCATGTCAGGCTCTGTGCTGACAGCTAGCTCAGAGCCTGGAGCTTGCTTCAGATTGTGTCTCCCTCTCTCTCTGACCATCCCCTGCTCATGCTGCCTCTCTTTCTCTCTCACTCTCTCTCTCTCTCTCTCTCTGTCTCTCTCAGAAATAAATAAAACATTAAAAAAAAAACTAGTTACTGTAAAGATGCTAACTATGCACAATTTTGAAAATGATAGTGTTTTCAGCTAACCTCTGTTATTTTTCCTGAATTGAAATATGTGAATAAGATTGAAAAGATTCTGCTCTTATGAATGTTGAATTTTAGTAGGAGCGGATAAATTAAAATTAAATAAACAGATAAAATAAACTTAGATAACAATACATATAGAAGTTGAAAGATAGAGCACACCTCATTCCTTTAAGGAAGAGAAGGAAGTGGATTAACTGTACCTTAGTGAAAAATGGTGTGAATAGAATTAAAAGTAGTAAATTTGTGGGGCAGAGACAAGATTATGTAAGGATATCTGGGTTATGGAATTTGTATTTTCTTTCATGCAATGAAAAGCCACTGTGGCAATTTACAGAAAGGAATGACAATGTCTGATTTACCTTTTTTTTTAAACATCACTTTGGATATTCTTACATTAAGAATGAAAGGAAGAGAAAAAAAAGATCAGGAGAACAAGATAGAAGTCTCCTGCAATAATCAAAGTAAGAAATTATGATGACTCAGACTAAGATCATAGAAGTGGAGTAAGAGAGAAGTAAAGAATTTCAGACACAAGACTGACAAGATTTGCTGATCAGATATGAAGGGAATAGAAATGATTTCTACATCACTAGTTTGGTCAAATGAATGAATGGCGGTGCCATTTACCAAAAAAAGGAGAAACTGGAAAAGTAGACAAAGATTTGAAGGTGGGAAATTAAGAGTTCATCTTAGCAAATTAAATTTAACAATGCCTATTAGAGATTTTGGAGGATAAGTCAGGTAGGAAATTCTGTGTATGAGTTTGGAGTCTAAGAGATCAGAGTGAAGACTTTAAAGTGTCAGTCATAGATAAATGGCTAAGAAGATGTTTTATGTATATACAATGAAATATTACCTGGGAATCAAAGAGAATGAAATCCTGCCATTTGCAACAATGTGGGTAGAACTAGAATGCATTATGCTAAGTGAAATCAGTCAGTCAGAGAAAAACAAATATATGATTTCACTCATATGTGGAATTTAAGATATAAAACAAATGAACATAGGGAAAGGGAAGCAAAAGTATATAAAAACAGAGAGGAAGACAAACCATGAGAGATTTTTAAATATAGAGAACAAACTGAGAGTTGCTGGTGGGGTGTTGGGTGGGGAGAAGAGCTCAAGGGTCATTGGGCATTAAGAAGACACTTGTTGGGATTAGTACTGCGTGTTCTATGCAAGTGATAAATCACTAAATTCTATTCCTGAAATTCTTATTGCACTATACATTAACTAACTTGGATTTAAATTTTAAAATAAATAAATAATAATGTGGCAGTCATAGAGGAGGTATTTAAAGGCATGCTACTAGATGAAACCACTTAAAGGAAAAATGTTCCAGAGGTGGTGAAAGAAAATGATAAGACAGGGAGTGAGAAGGGGCTAAGCTGTGTCCTGGCATACGCCACATTTTGTTTAGTGGGAAGGAAGGAAAATCATACAGTAAGAGGATACCAAGCTCACCTCGCCCCATGACACAATGATGTAACAGCTACATTTGTACGATTAACTCTGACAATGACCTAAAGGCTGGCAAAACAGACCTTCCTCAGCCAATCTTAGAGAAAAGACCACAACTGAAAAGGATAGGAGAGGTGAAGACACAGCTGTGAACCAAAGCACCAATGCAGCTAATCACAAACAAGAGGGGCACCACAAGAATGGAGAAGCAAGAGGATCAGACCCCACCACAGGCATTCCCAGCATTAGGGACCTGCACTGAGAATATGAGCCCCCATACCATTCGGCTTTGAAAACCAATGAAACTTAAAACCATGAGCTTTAAAAATCAGTGGCCGTAACACCTGAACAGCTGGAGAATGATAGGAAACAAAGTTCCCACCGTTAACAAGACAACATACTAACTAACTCAGACCCAGCACAGAAGCAGCGTTTGAAAAGCACCTGTCATTCAGAGGAAGACCAATATCATATGATTTCACTCATATATGGAATTTAAGATACAAAGCAGATGAACATAGGGGAAATGAAGCAAAAATAAGATAAAAACAGAGAGGGAGACAAACTATAAATGACTTCAATACAGAGAACAAAGCGAAGGTTGCTAGAGGAGTGTTGGGTGGGGCGGATGGGTTAAATAGGTGATGGACACTAAGGAAGGCACTTACTGGGATGAACACTGGGTGTTATATGTAAGTGATGAATCAGTAAATTCTGCTTCTGAAACCATTATCGTACTATATGTTAACTAACTTGGATGCACATAAAACAAAGTAATAAAATGAAATGAAGCAAAATACAAAGAAATAAAAAATTTGAAGAGACTGATTAATGAAATTGAATAGTAATCAAAATACTTCCAACAAAAGTCCAGGACCAGATGGTCCCATAGGTGAGTTCTACACTTTTAAAGAAGAGTTAATGCCTCTACTTCTTAAACTATTGTAAAAACTAGAAGAGAAGGAAAATTTTCCAGATGCATTCTATTTAGTCAACATTACCTTGATACTAAAAGCAGACAAAGACAGTACAAAAAGCTCTTTTATAAAAAAGTTACAGGCCAATAATTCTGATGAACAAAAATGAAAAACTCCCAACAAAATATTAGTGAAGCAAAATAAAAATGCAACTAAAAAATTATTCATCATGATCAAGTGGGATTTATTTCAGGATTCTAAGGGTGGTTTGATATAAGCAAGTCAATCAGTGTAGTATATCACATTATCAAAAGGAGATTCAAAAACGTGATCACTTCAACAAATGCAGAAAAATCATTTGACAAAACACAACATCCATTCATGATAAATACTCAACAAAGTAGGCTTAGAGGGAACATACCTCAACATACTAAAGGCTATCTATGACAAACCCATAGCTAACATTATACTCAATGGCGAAAAACTGAAAGCTTTTCCTCTAAGACAGGGAGGAAGACAAAGATGTCCACTCTCATCACTTTTATTCAACATTGTACTAGAGGTCCTAGCCACTGTAATCAGACAACAAAATAAGTAAAAGTCACTCAAATTGGTAAGAAACAAAACTGTCACTATTTCCAGACGACATGATACACATATTGAAAACTCAAAAAAATACTAGAAGTAATACATAAATTCAGAGGTACCTGGGTGAATCCGTTGGTTAAGCATCCGACTTTGGCTCAGGTCATGATCTCACAGTTCATGAGTTCAGGCCCCACATCGGATTCTGTGTTGACCGCTAAGAGCCTGGAGCCTCCTTCGAATTCTATGTCTCTCTCTCTCTCTCTCTGCACCTTCCCCACTCACTTTTTCTCTTTCTCTTTCAAAAATAAATAAACATTAAAAAATGAGTAATAAATACATTCAGTAACATTGTAAGATACAAAATTAATATATAGAAAACGTTGCACTTCTATACCCTAAAAATGAAGTAATAACAGAAAGAGAAATTAAGGAAACAATATCACAATTGCACCAAAATAATAAATTACCTAGGAATAAATTTTGAAAAGTATGTGAAAGACCCATACTCTGAAAACTATAAAACATTGATGAAAGAAATTGAAGACAACATAAACAAGTGGAAGGTTATACCATGTTCATGGATTCTAAGAATTAATATCATTAAAATGTCCACACTGCTCAGAGCAATCTTCAGATTCTATGAAATCCCTGTTAAAATACCAACAACATATTTTACAGAACTAGAAAAATAATCTTAAAAATTATATGGAACCACAAAAGACCTCAAATAGCCAAGCAATCTTCAGAAAAAAAGTACAAAGCTGGAGGTATCACATTCCCACATTTCAAGATGTACTACAAGGCTGTAGTAATCAAAAGAGTATGGTCCTGGTACAAAAATAGATACATAGATCAATCACACAGGGCAGAGAATGCAGAAATAAGCCCATACATATATGGTTAATAAATCTACAACAAAGGAGAAGATTATGCAATGGGAGAAATACATAAAACCAGACAGCTACATGTAAAAAAAAAAATGAAACTGCATCATTTTCTTAGCCATACACAAAAATGAACTCAAAATGGATTAAAGACCTAAATATGAGACCTGAAACCATAAAATCGCTAAAAGAATACATAGGTGGTATTCTCTTAGACATCATCCTTAGCAACATATTCATAGATATGTCTCCTCAAGAAAGGGAAACAAAAGCAAAAATAAACAGTTATTAGTAAACCAGAATAAAAGTCTTCTTCACAGCAAAGAAAACCATCAGCACAATAACAATAAAATTTAAAGAATGGGAGAATATATATCATTTGGAAATAATATACCTAATAAAGCATTAATGTCCAAAATATAGAATTTATTCAGCACACACACACACAATTTCATTTAAAAATGAGCAGAGAACCTGAATAGACAATTCCAAAGAAGTCATCCAGATGGCCAATAGACACATGAAAAGATGCTAAATATCACTCATTATCAGGAATGCAAATCAAAACCAAAAGGAGCTATCATCTCATACCAGTCAGATGGCTATAGATAAGAAAGAAATAAAAAGGGTTGGAGAGGATGTGGAAAAAAGAGAATCCTCGTGCACTGTTGATGGGAATGTATATTCTCATGTGCAATCACTGTGGAAAATAGTATGGATGTTTCTCAAAAAGTTAAACATAGAAATACTATATTATTCAACAATTCCACTACAAGGTATTTACCCTGGGAAAACAAAAACAGTTTCAAAAAAATATGCAACCATATGATTATTGCAGTATTATTTACAATAGTCAAGATATTAAATAAATCCAAGTGTCAATCAATAAATGGATGCAAATGTGTGTGTGTGTGTGTGTGTGTGTGTGTGTGTACACCATATGATTTCACTTATATTGTGGAATTTAGAAAACAGAGAAAACTAATAAAGAAACAATAAAGCAGACTCTTAAATACAGAGAAAAAACTGGTGGTTGCCAGAGGGAAAGTGGTTAGGGGGATGGGTAAAATAGATAGGCCATTAAGAAGTGCAAACTTCCAGTTATAAAATGAATAAGTCACAATGATGAAAAGTACAGCATAGGGAATATACAAAAAAATATTGTAATACCATTGTATGATGACTACTTATCATGGAGAGGATTGAAAAATGCATAGAGCTATTGAATCAATATATTGTACACCATAACTAATATAACATTGTATGTCAATTATACTTCAATAATATAAAAAAAATAAATGAATTAATGATGAATGAATGAGTAAATAAATAAATAAATAAATAAATACAAAGTTTAACTGAAGAGGAAAATCATCAAGGAGATTAGCAAGGAGAGATTAATTTAGGAGAGGCATGACAGGTGTCAAAGAAACTGAAAGAGCTGACTTTTAAAAAATCCTGTATTCAGAGTTATTAATTCAGCAAAATCTTTATTTGCTGTAGAACCATCTAAGTCTTGTCAGGATACCAAGATATTTTGATATACGTGAAAATCAAAACTCTACATAGTTGGTATCAAAAATGGTTAAGGGTCAGACATGAATATGTTTTTGCACTACTCAAAAACTATAAGACATGAGTCTAATTAATTACTGCACAAAACTATTTTCACCTCAGACAAAAGCAGTTAAAAGAAGTGAAGATAAGACTTTTATGTAGGACGTTCCCTTTGATATACCAGGAATAACAGGGGAGGTAAATGAGAAAAAATAAATCATTTCTGGAGTCATATGCACAGATTTCCTTCAAGAATATAGTTTTTGCCAAGTATATTGTTATCTACAATTTTAATATTGATGAACTGTATGTCTAGAACATATAGTAATGACAACACTTCAGTGCATTTTCCTTAATGAATAATCAAACTTAAACCTATAGGTGACTTATAGGACATTGAATCCTTTGTATTTTCTTTACTAATCATGGGATGCTATCCTTGAGCAAGAGTCATCAAAAGATAGACCTCACCAAGGGAAGTAAAGTCCTTATGGCTCTTATATCCTCCTTATTTTATTTCCCTGACCCAAATCCCTCTCATTGTGCTTTCTCTCTCTCATTCTCACTCTGGTCCTCAGTTGACTTGCAGCCTGACTCTGTGACCTGGATTGGCAGTCAAATACGGATCTCGTACTCCCTAATCTGACTGTCTGTACGTTTCATCCGAATCTCATTTATTTATTCACCTAATGTTTATTGAATGTCTAATATGTTTTGGTGAAATGCGTGGGATAAAACAATAAGTTAAATAGACAGTGTCCCTGCCTTATGAAGCTCACACTCTAGCAAGAAAGACTCTCTTTCTTTTGTTTCTGTTTTTTGGCATTTGTTTTTTAATCCCAACCTGATGTCTTGACATAAATTCCATGTAGCTCCTTTTACTTGATGACTTGATCTTTTTTTAAAATCTAAATCCAAGTTAGTTAATATAAGTTGTGATAATGATTTCAGAAATATAATTTAATGGTTCATCACTAACATATAACACCCAGTGCTCCTCCCAACAAGTGTCCTCCTTAATGCCCCTTAGCCCTTCCTCCCACCCAACACCCTGCCAGCAACCCTCAGTTCTCTGTATTTAAGAACCTCTGATGGCTTATCTCCCTCTCTGTTTTTATCTTATTTTTGCTTCTCTTTCCCTAGGTTTATCTGTTTTGCTTCTTAAATTCCACATGAGTGAAATCATATGATATTTATCTTTCTCTGACTGACTTATTTGGCTTAGCACAATGCACTCTAGTTTCATCCACATTGTTGCAAATAGCAAAATTTCATTCTTTTTGATCACGGAGTAATATTCCATCATATATACATATATATATAATATATATATAACACATCATCTTTATTATTCAATCATCAGTCAATGGACATTTGGGTTCTTTCCATACTTAGGCTATTGTCAATAATGCTGCTATAAATATTGTGGTGCATGTGCCCCTTCGAATCAGCATTTTTGTATCCTTTGGGTAAATACCTAGTAGTATAATTGCTGGGTCATAGGGTAGTTCTATTTTAATTTTTTGAGGAACTTCATACTATTTTCCAGAGTGGCTTCACCAGTTTGCATTCCCACCAGCAGCGCAAAAAGATTCCTCTTTCTCCACATCTTCGCCAAACATCTGATATTTCCTACTTGTTAATTTTAGCTATTCTGAGAGGTATGAGGTGGTATCTCATTGTGGTTTTGATTTGTATTTCCCTGATGATGAGTGATGTGCAGCACCTTTTCATGTGTCTGTTGGCCATCTGGATGTCTTTGGAAAAGTGTCTTCTACCCATTTCTTCACTAGATTGTTTTTTGGGTGTTGAGTTTGGTAAGTTCTTTATAGATTCAAAATACTAACCCTTTATCTGATATGTCATTTGCAAATATCTTCTCCCATTCTGTTGATTGCCCTGTAGTTCTGTTGATTGTTTCTTTCACTGTGCAGAAGCTTTTTATCTTGAGATCTCAATAGTTCATTTTTGCTTTTGTTTCCCTTGGCTCCAGAGACGGGTCTAGTAGGAACTTGCTGTGGCCAAGGTCAAGGAGGTTGTTGTCTGTTTTCTCCTCTAGGATTTTGATGGCTTCCTGTCTTACATTTAAGTCTTTCATCCATTTGGTGTTTATTTTTGTGTGGGGTGTAAGAAAGTGGTTCAGTTTCATTCTGCATGTTGCTGTCCAGTTTTCTCAACACCATTTGTTGAAAAGACTGTCTTTTTTCCATTGGATATTCTTTCCTGCTTTGTGAAAGATTAGTTGGCCATACATTTATGAGTCCATTTCTGGATTCTCTTTTCTGTTCATTGATCTATGTGTCTATTTTTGTGCCAGTACTATACTGTCTTCATAATTACAGTTTTGTAATAGAGCTTGAAGTTCAGAATTATGATGCCTCCAGCTTTGGTTTTCTTTTTCAGGATTGTGTTGGCTATTCAGGGTCTTTTCTGGTTCCATACACATTTTAGAATTATTTGTTCTAGCTTTGTGAAGAATGCTGGTGTTATTTTGATAGAGATTGCATTGAATATGTAGATTGCTTTGGGTAAACTGACATTTTAACAATATTTGTTCATCCAATGCATGAGTATGGAATGTTTCTCCATTTGTTTGTGTGTGTGTGTGTGTGTGTGTGTGTGTGCGCATGTGTGTGTGTGTGTGCATATGTGTGTGTGTCTTCTTCAGTTTCTTTTATAAACTTTCTATAGTTTTCAGTGTGTAGATTTCTCACCTCTTTTGGTAGGTTTATTCCTAAATATTTTATGGTTTTTAGTGCAATTGTAAATGGGATTTATTCCTTGATACCTCTTTTCTATATGGCCTGTCTGATCTTGAGGTATGTTCCTTCTATCCCTACTTCTTGAGGGTTTTTATCAAGAAAGAGTGCTGTATTTGTCAAATGCTTTTTCAGCATCTATTGAGAGGATCATGTGGCTCTCATCCTTTCTCCAAGCATTCACGGTCTTCGCAAAATTATTCTTCTAGTTGATTTCAAGCTTCATAGTATTGTGAGCTGAAAATATGCAAGTTATGATCTCTGTATTTTTGTACTTGTTGAGGGCTGATTTGTGACCCAGTATGTGATCTATTCTAGAGAATGTTCGATGTGCACTCAAGAAGAATGTGTATTCTGATGCTTTTGAATGAAATGTCCTGAATATATCTGTTAATTCTTGATGATTTGGTCTTAATATATTTTTTCTGATACAGCCAGCCCTATAAAGCAGCTGCAAGAATCTCAATAGAAGATTTCCCTTGATACCATCTGTTAATAATCAACTCACATTTGTCATTTTTGCCTTTTACAAGGAAGCCTCTATTACATCTTGTTTTAAAAAATAATGAACCAAGCATTTTTATTTAAACTATGTTCATCTCAAATGAACTTAACCCTGACAAATACATTATCCACTTAATTCAATTCAAATTAATTTGTATTCTTAAATTTACTAATTGCTTTATCTAGTAGAATGGTCATGCCAATTGAAATGGTAGGAATAGCTAAACATAAACATAGGGTCAGAATGATGACATCCCCTAGCCCACCAGAAAAACTTTAAAGGTAAGGAGCTTCAAGATCTTTTAGTAATATTATCCCTTTTCACTTCTAAGTAGGCCCACCCATGGGCATTTGTAAATATGACAGTTAGACTAGATTAGGACTCTGCTATCAAAAGAAGAAAGGTGGCCTTGTCTTTTCAAGAAGCTTTTAAGACTGCTTTCTACACGTCTAGCACTACCTCACCAGGAAAATGGCAGTCTAAGGAAATAAGAATGAATATGAAATCACAAATATAGACACTGACCCATCTAATTGTATTTTGCAAATATTTTGAACAATTTTGCTGATGTTCTCTTAGAACAATCTTTTGGGAATTTTGGTTACCTACATGGAAGTTGCTTCAGATTTCATGGCTACATAGACTAACTATAGAAAGCACTGACGTTGAGATATGTGAAGTTCTAGTTTATGACATGCAGCATGGTTGAAAATTGAAACTGGGCTATATTTATTGAACAACTTTGATTCATGAATAACCATGACTGTCCCATCTGGATTGTCATCCCTGTCATTGGCCTATGCAAGAAAATTATTAGGTTCAATTTTGAATTTGTGAATCCACCAGCAGTCAGTGTCTTATGAATGGTAATGCTTGAATCCTAAAGCAGAGCCTCTCAAGCTTTTCTGAGAAAACTAAGATTTTTATGTGCATACAAAATCAGAGCAGAAGCCAGTCTGGCAAGAAGGGGGAATAAAGAAAGGTAAGCCCAAATTTGATCTTTTCTCTGATTTTCTTAGATCAGGCAATATGAAGGAAAATGTATGATAATGGAATGTTGGATGGTTCATTTTTTCATTCCTTCACTGAAGCATTTATTAAGTATCAGGCACTGTTCCAGGCAGTGGAAATGCAAAAATTAATAAGATTTAATCCCTGCATTCACAAATCTCATAATCTAATATTAAAGAATGGTTTGTGGGAAATTTAAATAAACAAAAGAAAGAGAGAATGACACTGGAACAATACAATTACCATTCCCATGATTATCTAGGGATTCTTTAGCATCCTGATTCTCTCAAGAAACATTAGTGAGAATAAACCCATGCCAGTACTCTAGATGTGTATCAGTTTCTGTTTGTGCTAGCATACATCTGTCACTAAAATGTGTTCAATTTTCTTGAATAAAATAAAAAATAAAAATAAAAGATTTATTTACTGAATAAAATAAAAATAATTTGGGGACATAATTTTTTAAAAATATTGTTCTGGGGCGCCTGGATGGCTCAGTTGTTTAAGCGTCCAACTTCGGCTCAGGTCATGATCTCACGGTTTGTGGGTTAAAGCCCCATGTCAGGCTCTGTGCTGACAACCAGCTCAGAGCCTGAAGTCTGTTTCAGATTCTGTGTCTCCCTCTCTCTCTGACCCTCTCCTGCTCATGCTCTCTCTCTCTGTCTCTCTCTCCCTCTCAGAAATAAATAAAACATTAAAATTTTTTTTAAAAAATTAAAAAAATATTATGTTGTATAGTCTCCCTGTGAAACAAAATCCCCCACATTACGAAGTTTATGGAACTTGTATTTTTTTGTATCCTTTTTCTAACAGTATTATTAACTGTATTTTTTGTATCTTGTTAATGGTTAGAATCATTTCAATAATAAACAACAATGTATTTTTGTAGAAAGGGGTACACAGTGTCCCAATTTCAGTTGCAAACTTTTTGATGCTTATTATTAAGAGAAACAAAAGACAAAACAACTTGCCCCATTTTACAATTCTCATTAAAAGGCACCCCTAACAACCCTTTTTCTTGTGCTATGTTCAACACTTGTATGCGTTTATCTTAGACCTTTCAGAGGATACATAACTAAGAAGTTCATTCTAGAGATTTCACTACAGCCATTTTCAGTTATAGATTGCACTGAAAAGACATCAGTTGAGTTTTGCTCTATAAAATAAGTTGCGGGGGGCTTTTGTAAGAGGAGAAGGGATGAGATTGTTGTTGTTCTATATTTTATGATCTGACTTTCTAATCATCAGAGCATAAGATAAAAACACATAGGCCTACCCTTGTCTTACAATAACTCTTGCCAGATTGTCTTTATTTTGTACAGCAGGCGGTGGGAGAGAATGAACGCGTGCGCGCGCGTACGTGTGTGTGTGTGTGTGTGTGTGGCGAAAAATGGAGTTTCAGATATAAGTTAAAGGGGGAAAAGAAACGAAAATGAAGCCAATCGCCAAAAGGCTAAAACAAACGCTATTTTATCTTCCATATTGTGTGTGGGTAGCCGCTGTTATACGGACTCTCTTTGGCTTTTTATTATGACTAAAATATGAATATTAAAACAAAACTAAACAGCAAAAAGAAAAAAAGATGCCAAATCTACTCTGCTCTTTTTCTGCAGTCTTAATTTAAATCAAATAGCTTTCACGTCACTATCATTAGATTTCTTTCTTGGGTTATTTTCACAGATTGGGAGGCTAACTAAAACTATATTTTCAAAAATCAGCAGATCATAAGAAATTGAAAAAGGAACAATTCAGTTACTTAAATTGTTCCTTTCTCTGTCCTGTTGAAAGGCAACTATAGAGTTCTTAGAGAGTAATTAATAAATCAGTATACTGTGTTTCTGTTAAATTTGCTTCTAGATACATTGCTTCATGAAAAAAATTCTCTAATCTGAACCACTTCTCACAATTTTTTACTAAAACTTTTACATAAAAATCTTATTTTTAAGAATGGGTTGGGATATTTGCCTGAATATGTTGTTTTATACACATAAAATACCAAAATGATATTGATGACATGCTTTACCATAGTTTATTTCCCATTTTCCCCTCTTCTATAGAAATGTGAATTACTGTATCACCTCTAAACAGGAGTTTTCTCGGTCCTAAATCAAGCCATCCTAAGCTTACCATATGTCCATCCACAGTCTCACTTTATGTAATATAGCACACATTTGTACACATAAAACATCCATGCAAATGATGAAGCCACAAACATAGACATCAACTCACTTAATTTTGCAAATACCTGGAACATATTTGTTGGCTTTTGAGTTTTATATTTTAACAGCTGACAATGTGGTTGTTGTCTAGAGGTACTAACTTAATGAGTGTTGAACACAGATAGATACAGTTACGGTCTTGGTTACTATACTAAGAAACTGAGAAATGTTATAAAGTGCCTCAACACACACAGACACACAAAAGGAAGCTTTACAAAAGACATACTTAGTATTATAAAAATGTCTATTACTAATTAACTGCTATTTACTGAATGACTTACACTTCATTTACAAAAAAACCAATATTTTTAAATCTGCATATAGGAAAGAGCACAAATTATAAATGTACAATTCAATGAATTACCACTAAGTAAACATACCTCTGTAACTACAGTCCAGGTTGTGAAACAAAACATTACTAAAAGCTAGAGACCCACATTGTGTTGACTATAGTCACTGTGCTTTTTCTTTCTTTCTTTCTTTATTTTTTTTTTTTGAGAGAGAGAGAGAGAGCGCACACAAGGTAGGAATGGGGAGGGGAGGCAGAGACAGATGGAAGAGAACATCCCAAGCAGACTCCCTAGTGTCAGTGCAGAGTCTGATGTGGGGCTCAACTCACAAACCATGAAATCTTGACCCGAGCTGAAATTGAGAGTCAGATGCTTAATTGACTGAGGCACCCAGGTGCCCCACTACAGTCACTCTCCTCATTCATACTCTCTCAAAAACCAAATCTTCACTTCTGACTGGTTTTCACTGTTTTTGAAATTATATGGAGCTTTTTATATCTTGTATTTTTTACTCAACATTATATTGGTAAGATTCATTCATATTGTTAAAGGCTTTCTCTCAAACTACATTGATTGAGTATCCCACAATTTATTTGTCATTCAATCATTGATGGATATTAGGGCTGTTTCCAGTTTTGATCTATTGTGAATAGAGCTGTCTATATAGACAATTTTGGGAGAATTATCCACTTGCAATATTAAGTCTCATAATCCATGATTATTGTTCCCTCTTGGCTTTCTTTTAGGTTTTCTTTGGTCTTTATCAATGAAGGTCTTACACACTTTTTCTTAGATTTATCACTATTTTATTGTTTTGATTCTATTGTGATGGTGATCTTTGTCTTTAATTTATATTAATTTTCTTTAACTTTGTAATATGAAAATTATGTGAAATATACAGAGAAGCATAGTAAATTTCCACATATTCAACATGCACCTTCAACCATTATGAACTAATGAATGCACTTTTTTTCAGTTCATCGAGTACTGCTCCTATGTTTATCATATCCTTCTTTCTAGTTTATTTGGGTATTTTGGCTTTTTGTCTTTTCTAATACATATATTAAAACTGTACATTTCCAAACTTTGCATTCTTAGTACCTTATATAGAGGAAACCATATAGTATGGTTAAATGCATAGTATATTTTTAAAGACTTATGTTCCTCTACCTAAAATATTAACTTTCATATTAAAGTCTTTGTTCTTTCTTTTAATTAGTATGTATTAAGAGGCTATTATGCTTACAAAACATATTTAAGCACATTAGTTATAATAAAATATTGTCAGAATTTTCTTTATTCAACATGCTGTATTTTAGAACATTTGAGTAAAGAAGGGAAGGGAACAAACATTTGTAAAACACCTACACTGAACTACATTCATTAAGAACAAATTCAATTATATTTATAGCCAATATTCTTTAGTATATTTTCTAGACAGTAGTTCTGTTTCTAGGAAAAAATAAATACAAATTTATTCAGTAAATTATATCCATTGTTATGTTCTTGCTGCATTTTAAACCTCCTCACCTCATATCCTCTAATCACTGTTCAACTGCCTCATAAATATTCAAAAGTTTAACTAAGCATTGTTTATTTATCTTACTTGATTCATTGAATTGCATCCTTTATAGTAAAATTACTGCTAGGCACAAAGCAACTAATAAGTATGCAATCTAATAAGACCGACTGCCAGTGTATCTCAGAATATTGATTGTGAATAACCAATTTAATAACTATACCTAGTGCTAAACTCAGGAGATTAGGAAGCTGGAGATCAACTAAATTGAGGCAAGCAGAGACATTCCTGAATGAAACAAATTCATCTTCCATGGGAAGTGTGCTCCTCGTATATAAGATTTTGAAGTTCTCAGTCAGAAGGACATGGCTAAAATTAGATGTTACATAAGAAAAGAAGAATATAAAAGGCAATTTAAGCACTATTAAGGAAAAGGTCATAGTGTTTCAATTTCTCTGAATTACTAGAGAAAGGAGGCTAGAAGTGTCTAGAATGTCTGCCTCCTTACTCTCAGTTTACATTAGTTACAACTTCTGAATTTAGGAGCAACAGTGAATTGAATGGAAGCACATAAAACTAGCTTTTCTTGATTTCTCTTAAAGTAACCATGAATCCATAAGAAAAAAGAAAATTCTTATTGCAGTTCCAATGAGGGGTATGAAACAAAAATAGTAGTAGCATTTTCTAGGCTTTTCTTTCCTTTCATCTTTGTGCAATGACCCAGCCTCAAAATCCCATTTTCTAGGTTCAAGCAAGCTATGAAATAGCCTCTGGGCTTCTTCCCCTTTCTTTATCTTTTTCTTCAGTGAAACAAACTACAGTCACACACATGAAGCTTTGTCTCTCAGCTCAGGCCTTTGTGTTGCTTGGAGAACACCCCTGGAGGCTTGTACTAACCCTGATAATTCTAGCATCTACCTTTACAACATTGACCACTGGTTTATATTATACAGTTTAGAGATGAATTTGAATATCTCCCCATTCAAATAAACCTTAATTCCTTTTTAGAACACCATTAAAGATCTGTTAGGTAAGATCCAGGGATGATTAAGCAGAAAAAAACTTTTCTGAAAGAAGGAAACAAATTAAAAGATTCAACATGAATTCTTTCCCCTATAAGAGATTTTCTTGTAAATCAGAAGAAAAATTTTAAACATGAGTCTAGATACTGATGAGAAAAAGGAAAATATTTCTTCTGAATTTAAAGAGTGATCCAGAATATGAAGAGAAGGCAACAAAATAAATACTAAAGTAACTAAAATAAAATATTCATTAGAAGCAATAAAATGTAAATCTGATATTACTAAATCAGTGCTTCATAATACAAACTTGAGAAGTTATCCCAAAATACAAAGTAAATGAATAAGGAAATTTTAAGATGAAAGAGAAGATGGCAGACATGAAAGACAAAAGCAATTTGGTTCATAAGCAACAGATAACTGCTAAGAGGACTGAATATATAGAGCAAAAGCAGTAACAACTAAGAAGAAAAATCCCAAAATAAACAAACAGTCCAAAATCAAAGTAACTAAAATATATCCCACACAGTTTCAGGAAATATTAGTCTTAACAACTCCTTCTTTGGCATGCACATAACTATCACCGAAGTCTGTTGATTTTATCTTCTAAATATTTCTTGACTCTATATATGTCTCCACTTGCACCATGTCTCCACATAACCCATATGTCTCCATATAACCCTTTTTTAGGCTATACTTATTTCTTACCCAGAGCCTGGCAATGCCTTCCAGCCACTCTCCTGTATCTACTCTAGTCCTTTTCCAATCTCAATATATTTTTGACTCACTATTATCCCAGTTGCCTACAGACACAGTTTTTGGTCAATAATACATGTTCAAAATATTTAGTGAATAATTTAACTGATAATCTTTAATAATTCATTTCCTGGTAAAATACTTACATTTCAATATGCATAAACAAAAAAAAAACCCTCTATATTCCCTAGAAGAAAGAATGTTACTTTCAAAGATGCAAAAATCAATTACTTTTTGCAACATTAAATATCAACACAAAAAGGAGTTATCTTTATTACATTCAATGAGTATAGTATTGAATGAGCAGTGATTACTGAGTGCAATTAATGATGTAGAAATAAGTGACTACTGGAACTAAGAAAAAAAAGTTGTATCTTTAAAATCTAACAGGTAGCAAAAATCAGGAAGAGATATATTAGAGAGACTTCCACACTGACTTTATATATAATCACAATTTACCCAGTAACCATCTACTGCAATGGCAAAAATCATGGATTTTATGTCCTGCAACTTTATGTAAGAGAATTGAGTTGTGTGTGACATGAATATCTTAGAACGATCACATTAGAAAATCAAATATACTATCTGAATTGTTATAATTATCCTGGAGAGCCAACTTTGGGCAAAAAATGGATATTTACTAAGAAGAACCATCCTGTAAATTAAGGTTCAAATCTAAACTCTTACAGATATTGGCTGACTCAGATAATAATAATTATTTGTTACTAATAATATCATATGTCATTATAATTTGAAATAAAAATTTGGGGGAGACAAAATCAGAAAATCAAAACAATATGAAGGATTTCAAAAACAAGATACTAACAGACTTACAAATAACAATAATCAGAGACATTAAAACATCAAGAAAAAATACTTCAAGTAGTTGAGTGAAAATAAGAGAGCTGTCTAAAACAGATTCATAAAACTGAGATAAGTGGTATTCTGCTTATTTTATAAACAAGGATATAGAGATTAAGTGGTTATGTAACTTGTTCTATTATAGTCAGCTTACAGATTAAAAAAAAGTAAGTTTCAAATATAGGCCTTCTGGCCCCAAACCCATGATCTACCTAGAGCTTACAATAATATAGTATATCTCTAACACTCATATGCTTTTTTTGGAAATGAAAATTTGTATAAACTATTTGAAAATGAGTGTGACATTTTATGCATCAAAAAGCGTAACAACTTCATATCTTTAGACCCCATAATCGCCTTGTGGGATTTTATTCTGGGGAATTAATCCAGTATGCAGAAAACAATACAGATGAAGACATTCCTGACAATACTCTGATTAAATGAGCCTCAGTTGGACTCTTGAATACTGACAAAAACTGAGGACTGATGGATGTTGGGGGAAGGGGGGATGGGCATGGAGGAGGACACTTGTGGGGATGAGCACTGGGTGTTATGTGGAAACTAATTTGACAATAAACTATTTGTAAACAAAAAAAAAAAATGAGCCTCAGTTGGAAGCTACCCAAATGTTCCACAATAGGACAAAGATTAAATAATATTTGGTACACAGGGTGGCTCAGTTGGTTAAGTGTCTGACTCTTGATCTCAGCTCAGGTCATGATTTCATGGTTTGTGACTCTGAGCTCCTCTTTGGGCTCTATGCTGACAGCGTGGAGCGTGCTTAGGATTCTTTCTCCCTCTGTCTTGGCCCCCACCGGCTCGCAGACTCTCTCTCTCTCAAACAAAACAAAACAAAACAAAACAAAACAAAACAAAACAAAACAAAACAAAACCTTTCTTTCAAGTTTTAAAGATATTCTATATGTGTTTTTAAATTTTCTTTTTTTCATAGTTTATTGTCAAGTTGGTTTCCATATAACACCCAGTGCTCATCCCAAAAAGTGCACTCTTCCCTGCCCATCACCCCAATTCCCCTCTCCTACACCCCCATCAGCCCTCAGTTCTCAGCATTCAAGACTCTCTCATCGTTTGCTTTCCTCCTTCTCCACAACTATGTTTTCCCTTTCTCCTCACCCATGGTCCTCTGTTAGGTTTCTCCTAATCCACTTAAGTGAAAAAATATGGTATCTGTCTTTCTCTGCCTGACTTATTTCATTCAAAATAACACCCTCAAGTTCCATCCATGTTGCTACAAATGGCCAGATTTCATTCTTTCTCATTGCCATGTAGTATTCCATTGTATAGATAAACCACACTGATCCATTCATTGGTTGATGGACACTTAGGCTCTTTTCATGTTTTGGCTATTGTTGAGAGTGTTGCTATGAACACTGGGGTACATGTGCCCCTATGTGTCAGTACTCCTCTATCCCTTGGGTAAATTCCTATCAGAGCTATTGCTGGGTCATGGGGGAGTTCTATTGTTAATGTTTTGAGGAATCTCCACACTGTTTTCCAGAGGGGCTGCACTAGTTTACATTCCCACCAACAGTGTAGGAGGGTGCCCATTTCTCCACATCCTCACCAGCATCTACAGCCTCCTGATTTGTTCATTTTAGCCACTCTGACCAGCATGAGGTGGTATCTCAGTGTGGTTTTGATCTGCATTTCACCTGAAGATGAGTGACGTTGAGCTTCATTTCATGTGTCTGTTGGCCATCTGGATGTCGTCTTTGGAGAAGTGTCTTTTCATGTCTCCTGCCCATTTCTTCACTGGATTGTTTGTTTTTTGATTGTGGAGTTTGGTGAGTTCCTTATAGATTTTGGATATTAGCCCTTTATCTGATATGTCATTTGCGAGTATCCTTTCCCATTCCCTCAGTTGCCTATTAGTTTTATTGATTGTTTCCTTTGCCCTGCAGAAGCTTTTTATCTTGATGAGATCCCAGTAGTTCATTTTTACTCTTGATTCCCTTGTCTTTGAGTATGTGTCAAGTAAGAAATTGCTGTGGTTGAGGTCAAGGAGGTTGTTTCCTGCTTTCTCCTCTAGGGTTTTGATGGTTTCCTGTCTCACATTCAGGACCTTTATCCATTTTGAGTTTATTTTTGTGTATGGCGTGAGAAAGTGATCTAGTTTCATTCTTCTGCATGTTGCTGTCCAGTTCTCCCAGCACCATCTGTTAAAGAGGCTGTCTTTTTTCCACTGGATACTTTTTCCTGCTTTATCAAAGATTAGTTGGCCACACATTTGTGGGTCCAATTCTGAGTTCTCAATTCTATTCCATTGGTCTATGTGTCTGTTTTTGGGCCAATACCATACTGTCTTGATGATGACAGCTTTGTAGTAGAGGCTAAAGTCTGGGATTTTGATATCTCCCATTTTGGTTTTCATCTTCAATATTACTTTGGCTATTTGGGGCCTTTTGTGATTCCATACAAATTTTAGGATAGTTTGTTCTAGCTTTGAGAAGAATGCTGGTGCAGTTTTGATTGGGATTGCATTGAATGTGTAGATTGCTTTGGGTAGTAATGACATTTTAACAATATTTATTCTTCCTATCCATAAGCATGGAATGTTTTTCCATTTCTTTGTGTCTTCTTCAATTTCCTTCGTAAGTTTTCTATAGTTTTCATCATACAGATCTCTTATATCTTTGGTTTGGTTTATTCCTAGGTATCTTATGTGTTTTTTGTGCAATTGTGAATGGGATCAGTTTCTTGATTTCTCTTTCTGTTGCTTCATTATTGGTGTATAAAATGCAACCAATTTCTTTACATTGATTTTGTACCCTGCAATTTTACTGAATCCATGGATCAGTTCTAGTAGGCTTCTGGTGGAGTCTGTCACCATTTTTTTAAATAATAATATTTTTACACAGACATACAACAGAATATTACTTTGAAAAAAACAGAAAATATGTATATGTAGCCATAATATTAGAAGATAAAAGTAGGACATACAGTTATAGGTATATAATTATATTAAACATATGTAATGAAAACATAGGAAGAGATACATAGACACACACAAAAGATAATTATCTGAAGTTGACAAAATAGTTGATTATCTTTATTTCCAGTTTGGGACATTTTTATCTTTTTTAAACCCTTTTAACCTGACGTTTCAAGTGATCTCATTTGGAGTTCAAGTTTTATTAGTTGATGAAATCTATCATCAGGGTGAAAAATGAATCATGGGGAAAGAAATCAAATAAAGAAACTTCAACCTTAGAAGGCATGTGTGACTTGTGAATATACATTACCTCAACTCTAATTTAAGAATCATGAGAGAAGCATTATGGTAAACTCCAGATATTTTTTGTTTTTGTTTTGTCCTCTTTCCTATCAAAAAATAAAGAAAGAAAGAAAACTAATTATTATTTCACTGTGAAAGTAACAACTCCTCTTATTCTTTTTTAATGCTTTCTAGAAAGAGAATGTGTGCTAGAAATAGAGATTTCTCTATAGGTTTTGTTTTTTATTGCTTTTTTTTAGGTTTGTAAAATTTTAAATCTAGTATAGTTAACATACAGTGTTTTATTAGTTTCAGGTGTACAGTACAGTGATTCACCAATTGTATACATTACTCAAGAGTCTTCAAGATAAGTGTACTCTTAATCCCCTTCATTTATTTCACCCATCCACCCCTCCCTCCCCTCTGATATGCTTTGTTTTAAACAAGTACTGTCAGTTAAAGTTATTTTTTTCAACAAGAACAGTTTTTATTTGAAACACACTTTGGAATACACTCTAAATTTTGCTGGTGCAATAAAAATTTCTATTTTTTTCACATTCAGTTACTTAAGAAACATTTTATCTGTCACTTAGGATGTTTAATTTTAGGGTGATTCATCATTACCTTAAACATTCAATATTTAGAAGTCCAAAATTTATAGTTGAAATTTATATCAAATATGTATAAAAATTTGTTGAATTTAGTCATACTCATCTCCCTCAAATACATATATTTAATTAATTTAAAATAATCTAACCAATGAAAGTAAATTAAAATAGAAAAGTGGGAATCAGATATATCACTGGAAAGGAAAGATATGTGTCTGTTCATCCAACAATATCTCAGCCAATTTTATAGTTTGAAAATAACTTAGATTTATTCAGTTAAAATATTCTCAAAGACCACACAAGATAACTGGCTCTCAGAATTAGGAATAATGAGTCCATCATCATATAAAAGATAGAATTTTGGAAGATTCCAGCTTTAATCAAATAGCTTTAATCAAACAGATATTTGAAGTTCAGTCAGTTCAAATCTGTGAAGAGACAGAAATGAAAAATAAGAATATGATTATCCTTTTAGGCTTAAAAAATAGATATAAACGTAGGTATATGAGACGTGTGTAGATATCTCAAACAGGGTTTAACCCCAAAGAACTAAACTACTCTCAATAGTTTATTTAAGAAGTATGTTATTATAGTTACTAAATGTTTTACTAACTTATCAAGTTAAATTAATAGACTCCAGGGTGACTGGAAAGACCAAGAATGACTCTTAAAATCTAATTATAGAATCAACACAAAGGAAGATGTCTTTAAGCCACCAGCCCCAGAGGCACACTCCACTACCATGGTCAAGAAAGCCACTATAATCAGGATGGTGCTACATTCAGGAAGCTGCTGTGACCTGGAGAGCTCTGCTATTGTTACCGGTTCCAGAATCCACAACCATGGCAACTAAGATTTGTACCAACAAAATGGACATCCTGTGTCCTGCTTCTTGACTCTTACAAAGCTGATGGTTAGACAATGAGTCACTTATTAATACTGCCTTGATAGTCAGGGAGTGGAGGAAAAATAATGACTCTATCAATGTGCTTACCAGCAGAAAAACAGAGGCAGAAGTTCAATCTCCATCTCACTTTTATTTTCAAATGTCAGGCATATTCATCTGACTGGTTGAAGCTAAAACACATTGAATCCTAACTGCGACGGAGTTGTAAAAATAAGAGTTTTAGCTCTCCATCCTCTCCATTACAGAAAGACAACTGGAATGAGAGGAAATGGATGTTGAACACTAATGTGCCATATCCCGTTGGTTATTCAACATACAAACACATCATTTTTCGCATTTAACAACCCTCAAAAGTAACGATGAGCAACAACCATGTTCCATACTGATATGGTACAAATATCGCTTTTAAATTTTTTTAATGTTTATTTATTTATTTTTTAGAGAGAGAGTGCAAGCCAGGGAGGGGCAGAGAGAGAGAGGGAGAGAGAGACTCCAACACAGGCTCTGTGCTGTCAGAACAGTGGCCCATGCAGGGCTCAAACTCAAACTGTGAGATCATGACCTAAGCCAAAGTCAGACACTTAACTGACTGACCCAGCTGCATGCCCTAACAAATATAGCTTTTACAAATGAAAATGTACATGCCTTTTCCCTAAACAGAAGACACAAATCTGTCCACGTCAGGGTGAAAGTTTATTCTTCCTCTAATGAACTACATTAGAAAGTTACCTACCCGCAACACTATATAAAATGTCACAAGAGAAAAGGGGCCCAAGTCATTTAATATGTATATACAAAACAGCACATGGAAGAAAGTATGGCTATTATAGTCTTCATTTCATAAAATTGCAGTTACAATTTATAACTTCCTCCTCTACCCATTTCTTATTCCTCTTGCTTTCATACAGCACTTAGGCTTGTAGAGACGTTTTAATTTGATGTGGTGACTAAAATGTTTTTTCCTCAGAGATAAGAGTCTATAATGACTTCCTATGGTTACAGCTGGACATGGTAGCCTTTGGCATGCTCCAGAATATTTCAAATAACAAACCCCTTACTGCCCCAAATGTATGGCATCACCCTTAGTTGAAAGAACATCTGGAAAATATGGTGTTTGGCTTTCTAGCCTCTACAGTAGACAAAGCATTTCAATAAGGTGAAATGGGTACAGTGATCTACTTCTTTCACCATAGTAATTAGTTGGGGAGAAAAAAGCACTACTGTTCCATTACTTTTACCATAGTAAGTAAGTAGAGAAATAAAAACTACTACTCTTTTATCTACTTCTACATGGTTATACTCCAAGGTCTGAAACAGTGTTAAACTTTAGGTATACAAAGACAAGACAATTAAACTCACAAAGGGATGAAGTTTGGTACAAAAGTGGCCACTATGAGCTTATAATCAGGAAAGATCAACTCAATACACAAATTGTGCTTTGACGCAGAGGTTCATTTCTGCCTCCCTCCCAGATCCTAGCAATGTGATTTGTCTACATTTAAACCACTCTCGGGTATCATGAGTATTCTCTGTCACTTCTTCTCTATTAAATACATACAGCTTGTAAGACTCATTTATGTGGGCCCAGAAGGAAATATTGTTCATGTAGCTTTCTCAATTAATTCATTCAAAGTCCCATGGCTTTGAAAGGTAAAAAGTTCTGATAACCTATGAGAGAAGGGCACTTCTTCAGTTTCTCTGAATGATTTTTTTCACTTAATGTTAAGATGTGTTTTTGGCTCTTCCCACGCATTTTATGCTACCAAGCTAGAAGATAGCATCTCTTGGGGCTTTATTGAGCCTGCACACAGACACAGATCAGGCAATGACTAAGACTGATTTGTGCCTCATTAGTAGTACCTGTTAATGGGATGATACAAGAGTGATTTCTTAGGGGTATAAGAAAACATAAACATAAAATAAAACAAAATCATAGGAGAAACTTCAGAATTAATCTGTCATGTAATAATTTGTTGACAGGTTGGTTATCGGAAAGACATGGAAAAAGAAGATGCAGCAGAAACAGTCAAAACTAGAGGGAATGAGTCATCTGTCATTCTGACAGGATTAGAAGGAAATACTTTATATCACTTCACAGTGAGGGCTTATAATGGAGCTGGATATGGGCCACCTAGCAGTGAAGTGAGTGCAACCACCAAGAAATCCCGTAAGTGACCTGGGTTCTTTGTTTGTTTCAGACAAAAGGGATACAACTTGTAACATTTCTGAAAGCGATGTGAGGTACATAACGAGGAGAGCTGAAGGGGAGTTTTGATTCTTAGTCTCGCCTCAATGCTTAGATTTGAATTCCAAAACTAGCTCAGAAAATTTTGCATTCACAGTAGATAAAGGTTATCTTCCTGTGAAACAAGGCCAAGTGATTTTGACACAGTAAGAAGAGAAAAGGTTTCCAGTTCAAAAGCTCAGTAGAGTAGCTATTAAAATGACAGTCCTGGAGCAAAAACCTTCCTTATCTTACTCCAGCTGGAAAGAAGCCTATGGTGTCAGCCAACTACTAAACACAAGAAAAGATTGAAATACAAAGATTTAAGAGAAGAAATGTATTTAAGACTCCTTGTCAGTTCACTTTCACTTTTTATTTTGCAGCCCCTACTCAAGCACCTAGCAATCTCAGGTGGGAACAGCAAGGCTCTCAGCTTTCTCTGGGCTGGGAACCTGTAAGACCACTAGCCAACGAATCTGAAGTCATGGGCTACAAGGTCAGTGTGTTTCTTCACTCTCTGGTATGGACACTCCACTCAAAAGCTGTTATTATGATGATATGCAATTAATAAGGCATAGAAAGACTCCTTAGCATACCTGTTTTTCCCAATGATTTTCCACCTATAACATTAAAAAAGCCTCCCTTCAACGGGGCAGCCAAGGCAGTAAAAATCAATTTCAACTGCAAAAGATATAGGAGGGGAAAAAGTAGGAAAAGCAGCAACAGTTTAAACACAGGATGAAGATGGCTCTGTGAAACAGTGTCAGGACTAGCAGACTTGGGCAGAGTCCTGGCCTTCTTTCCCAGCAGACAAACTTTTCTAGCAGGTGACAAAGACTGGATAACTTAATTTGAGTGGAAAGACTCTATCAGCAGAAAAAGAAGAAGAAATGCTACAGCCGGCACTCTGGGTTAAGAAAGAGTCCATGAAGAGGCATCAAACTCCAAAATAGACACAACATTTCACACAAAGTCATCCTGCAACGCACCAGCAAGAGGGCTGGAAATATAAAAACAGTCAATTTGTTTTTAAAAAACAACTTTTTCTCTAATTTTAAAATATATATGAGGTCAATGTATTGAACTGGCTGCATTTCAAATTCTTTTTTCATCAGATTCTATGATTGTCTTAAACTCAATTATTTATAGCAGAAACCTGAAGCATTTTAATGATAATATTTAGACTGAAAATCATCATTAATGTGGCCTTTCAATAGTCAGAAATGGAAACACAGTATTTTGTATATAAGGTCCAAAACTCTGAAACTAAAAACTGAAGAAATTACAAATGGAATGTATTTTTAAGGTAATTCCCATTAAGTGTATTTTAAGATACAAATTGTATTATTTCTTACAGACTGTAATTAGTATGGGTTGCAGACACTGTCATTACTCAATCACGCACACTGAAATATGTTCTAATTCTCAGAGATATTGAATTTGATCTTTTGGGGAGGGCAGGTGAGCCATTTTTTATACCCTTCTCTTAGCACTCTTCTTTTTGTACCCTTACCCACAAAAACATGTCCTTACAACTTTTCCTCTAAGGCCAATATACTTTCAATATCTAGAGGTAACAGTATAGCCAGAAATGGCAATAGATCTTCCAAGAATCAATCTAACATCATTAGAACTATGGCAGGCAATCTCCCAAACTGGAGAGGCAAAGTAGAAAACAAGGAAGAGCTGATGAAAGCATATGGCCACTTGATTGAACCAATCAGCTTAAGGCCCCTCTCAGGTAATAAGAAAAATACCATATGACCTGGGGAATATGTGAGGTTGGGTACAGGCATCCCAGGCAGACAGATCCTTCTCTTTGCTCACAATTACCCCATTATCTCTGTCACTGCTCTTTCTCTTCATATGTGACTATCTCCCCAACCAGATTATATGTGATTAAAGGCAGAAACTCTTGTCTTTCTG
This sequence comes from Hyaena hyaena, assembly GCF_003009895.1. Taxonomy (NCBI): domain Eukaryota; kingdom Metazoa; phylum Chordata; class Mammalia; order Carnivora; family Hyaenidae; genus Hyaena; species Hyaena hyaena. Next base: position 458,453 of record NW_024081576.1, read on the forward strand.
AATCACTTTATCCCCAAGGCTTCTAGAAAGGATGAATATATCAATTAATTTAACCCAACTAGAAGTATAGTATGAAATTACTTATAAGTGCATATCAGATGTGTTTTTCCAACATGGTCTTCCCATTTGTTATGTGTAGTGGGAAAAAAGCACTGGCTGCTGAATCAGACAGACTTGTTCAAATCCTAATTTTGTTACTCTGAGCAAGTTACTTAATTTCTCTGGTCTCATTGTCTTCACTTCAAAATGACAAAAATAAAAATAAAATAATATCTATCGGGGCACCTGGGTGGCTCAGTCGGTTAAGCGTCCAACTTTGGCTCAGGTCATGATCTCACGATTACTGGGCTCGAGGCCCGTTTCAGGCTCTGTGCTGACAGCTAGCTCAGAGCCTGGAGTCTGCTTCAGATTCTGTATCTCCCTCTCTCTCTGACCCTCCTCTGCTTACACACTCTCTCTCTCTCAGAGAAATACATAAAAAACATTAAAAAATAATATCCATCATGCAGGATTGTTTTAAGGATTATATAAGATAATTTATGTAAAATAGCATATAACTGTTAGCATACAGAATGTGCTCACTTAAAAATAGCTACTATTGGGGCACCTGGGTGGTTCAGTCCATTAAGCATCTGACTCTGGCTCAGGTCATGACCTCGCAGTTTGTGAATTCGAGCCCCGCGTTGGGCTCTGTGCTGACAGCTCAGAGCCTGGAGCCCGCTTCGGATTCTGTGTCTCCCTCCCTCTCTGCCCCTCCCATGCTCATGCTCTGTCTCTCAATAATAAATAAATGTTTAAAAATAGCTACTATTTACTCTAATTTTTGGAGGAGAATATCTGGTTAGGTGAAATTTTAACAAACAGAACTGATCTTTGAAAATTGCTTGCCAGTTCTGTCTAAAGGAAGACAGTACAAGTCACCCTGGAATACCTTCTTGCTGGGAGAAGAAGCCTGTTCCATCTTGGGTGCATAAGTTAATGACAAGTAGGTATACATTGATAGAAGATTTTTTTTTTTTTATTTCCTTGAAATGGTTAGACTTTCTTATGTCCTTGAGTAGAAAGAGCTGTTTCCCAAAAAGAGGAGTCTGTTGATAACAAATGGAGTGAGATCTCAAAGCCTGTTCTTCTGCAACTGAATCTTTTTAGAATTTCTGACTGACAGGATAATCCCCAATGAGAGACTTATTGGCAGAAATGTCACAAAGGGCCCCATGAGGGAGAAAAGACTTTAGGTTGATGACTACAGCTTAATGCAGATCCTGGATTCTCCTGGGAAAGTCCTGTTTTCACAGAGCAGGTGGCTAAGGCTGAAATCTCCCCCTCATATAGGCACAAGGGCTCTTCCATGGCTCAGTCTGTTAAGTGCTCGACTTCAGCTCAAGCCATGATCTCACGCTTCATGTGTTCAAGCCTCACGTCAGGATCTCTGCCTCAGCGTAGACCCGCTTTGGATCCTTTGTCTGCCCCCACCCCCTTTCAATCTCTCAAAAATAAATAAACATTTAAAAAAGAGAAACAATAGGGGTGCCTGGGTGGCTCAGTCCATTAAGCATCGGACTTCGGCTCAGGTCGTGATCTCGTGGTTTCTGGTTGGAGCCTGCATAGGGCTCTGTGCTAACATCTCAAATCCTGGGGCCTGCTTCAGATTCTGTGTTTCCCTCTGTCTCTGCTCTTTCCCCATTCACACTCTCTTTCTCAAAACCAACCAGCCAAACAAACAAACAAATCATTAGAAAAAAGCTGCAAATTTAAACTAAAGGATGTAATCCAGAGAATACAAGCTTGTAGTCCCCTTTTCTGAGTATGACTTTGAGGAAAACTCCCCTAGCCTAGACAAGGATCTGCACTGCAGCTAAAAAGCTGTGGCTCCTGGAGGGAGGCTCACACAAGTGTGGAGTGGCTAAGGGCTGAGCATGAAACTCAGAGGAAAATGATCTCTTTGATTCCTACTACATCCCCACAAATTACTGCCAGACCAAGAATGACCTAACTTCTGGACCAAGAATGCCAATACATGGTGGGCCACCTAAAAGTGTATGGCAGTCCCAAAGATTAACTAAAGGAAGAACAAATCAGCACACTATTTCTCTATCCACAAGGTAATTTGAGGTAGAGGACTTTCTACTAAACAGGGTAAGAGAAATATTAAGGTAAGAGAAAGTATCAATTGTAATATCAAAAAGAGAAGTAAATTTATTTTTACTCTTTACCTTTACCAAGTTACCTTACTTTTATAAGCAAAAAAGCTCACTAGAAATGTACACAGCATGTAGGTGTCAGCCTGTGAAAGCTTGAAGTCAGTGTCTAGATTTAAAATGCAAGGATTGTGTATTTCACCTTTTTATTACATCCAGTCTAAAGTAGATGAATTCAGAAAAGTCTTTATTTCAAAATTTTCCAGATTGTGAAAATGATTGAAAGACAATTGAAAATGATTGAAAGACTTGATCCATAAATAATACACTCAATTTTTTTTCTTATACTTAGGATACTATATACAGGACTGAAGTCATTCTTTGAAAACAAATCACAAAAATGGCAGATTAAATTAATAGTAAGCTAAAATCATGGAATTTGACGAATCCATTTTCTAAGAAGCATGGGTCTTACTTCCTTACTTAATTTCAGAGATTGAAGTGTCAATGTATATAAGGCTAATAAATTAACAGAGAATGATATGAGAAATTTTGTGCAAGGTGTTAAGAAGAAAGGGAGGTCTTCTCAGCATAAATCTTATTGGGAACCTCAAAAGTGACCAAGAATATAGTGGAAGAAGGATATAATCAACCCATATGGTTGTGTCAGAGGTGACACATTAAAATTAAGTCCATTCAGGTAAATATTAAGTATTACCAGGTTGTGAAATTTCTTTCTGCTTTTTGAGATCATCCGAGAGATCCTGAACTTCCTGAGAATTTGTTTAACAAGCCCAGATTTGATAGCAATAGTTTCAAGACATCACACCTTTTCATTTAAAAGTAAGAGAAATAGAAGCTTGAAAATAGAAAAAAGTTGGGGAATTCCAGATATGGCTAAAAATTATTGTCACTCAAATTAAATAACTCTCCATTTGAAAAGTTGAAACAAATTTGGAACTTTATTTGTGTATTTATGACTTCTTTGGGTCAATTATTTTTCTTTGCTTTTCCTTTTCTTTTTTTTCTTCTCTTTCATTTTCCAGTTTAGAAACAGCCACTTCTATTATTAATATATAATTCACAAATGATCAGGAAAATGGAGCAACGATATCAAATAAATATTTTCTTTAAAAAAATTTTTTTTTAAATTTATTTCTGAGAGAGACAGAGAGAGACACTGTGAGCAGGGGAGGGTCAGAAAGACAGGGAGACACAGAATTGGAAACAGGTTCCAGGCTCTGAGCTGGCTGTCAGCACAGAGCCCGACACAGGGCTCGAACCCATGAACCATGAGATCATGACCTGAGCCGCAGCTGGACGTTTAACCGACTGAGACACCCAGCCACCCCTGAAATATTTTCTAATTTAATGTATTTTTCCCAAATAAATGCTTTTCAAGGAAGAATATTTCATTTTTGTAATTCCTCCTAGTGTGAGGTCTATACCTAGAGTCCTTACTAATTTGGGCACATCTATTACTGGCCCAAAGAAATATCAATACCAATACCAAAGCTGTGGACTAAAGCATATTCAGTCATAATTCTCCTTGATAATCTTGAGAATGGAGGTATTTTTCCTTTATATTCTGAAAGAAGTTTACCAAGATTATAAAGTAAAACAACCATCTTATCTCCATCTTATTCTTCTTACATATATTTAAGTCCAAGTGAAAGGGAAAATAATTATTAAATGTCCAGGAGCTATACTTTCACTTGTGCAAATATTGCCTTCCCCAGAAATAGAAACTTTTATCCATTCAGAAAATAACACAATCAGTTCAGAAGGAATTCAGAACAAGTACCTCAGGCTACATACCAAAAAATAAGGTCTTGTTTTTCTAGTCTACATCTAAGAAATATTTTTTCTAGATATACAACCACTTTTCCATACATCTCCCCCCCCACCACATCTACTTTCTGCCTATTTACAGAGCCAGGGAGAGTAAGGGAAAATTAGGCTCCAAGTTTACTGGTTATTGTGTGATCCATCAATACAGAGAGAAGTTTATGTTTACTTATCTAACTTAGATATCAGGTCCTTCCAGACTCCTAAGATATACATACACTTGGATTGATATTTTATTCCATACCCTACAGAATTCTGAAGCCCACCTCTATGTTTATACAGCTTCTCAAGGGATTCAGTGTCTATGATCATTCTAGTTTCATTGATTTCCTGTATCTTTCAGCTGTTCCTTCATCTTATATTCACCGCATGTATGGACTCAGCCTTGTTCTTCTGATACCCCAAAATTAAAAAGACTCATATATAATGGCTTATACCATTCCCTAAGTGATTATGCTTGAAATTTTTCATTATAAAATATTTTAAAAAATGAAAACAGAAATGGCTTATATATTATTAAATATACGCGTGTACAAAGCCGACTTGATAGAAATGTTGGCGGGAGCAGGCAGAGTGAAAAGCACACATTAGAAGCAAGTTATCTGAAAATTGTCCATAGGAAGTCCTGTTCTTAAAAGTGCATTTGGCTATCCTCCGTTCAGTAGCTTCTTATGGTACTTGTGCTTCCCAACTTCTTTTCATTTCTCCCCACCCTCTTCTTTCCTCTGGGGCTTCAGATTCCTTGCCCTTTATTACGAACAGCAGCTATCCCCATTGACTATTCCCAAGATGCTCAGCTGCTGACTAGTCTTCCTTTTAATAGGATCCATCCTTCTCAGGGGGCACTTACAGTAAAACTAGCAAAAATTTATTGTTATGTCTTTAAGCATATTCATGCTATTATTCTGTTAACATCAGACATATAGACTAACCATTTCCAGATCATGCCTTTCAGAATAGCAGTACCAAATTAACTTTTTGTTTAGAATTACCTCTTTGGATAACTCATTCCCCCCAGCTTGTAAAGGAGAATTTGAGAATAGTCTTGAAAATACAATTTGCTTTATGCTTAAAGATAGCTGTCATGGCAACTTCCATTCTGTAAATGTCCAGATTCGCAAAGTATTCCCTGGCCTCCTTACTGTCAATAACTATTTCTGACATGTCTTGATAACTCCTTAACCTTCTCATATGTCTCATTCTAATTCATCTTTTCTAAAGCGGAATTTTAAAATGAGCCAACATTCTCTAAAGTACTTAAGACTAACCATTAATTTAATGTATCTTTTCACTTAGTATACCCACTTACTGACTCATATCATCACATCTCCCTGGATGTATTGGTAAAAGCCACATTTAATTTCAAAGTCCTTTTGCTGCCATTAACTGATATTTTTCCCGCTTTTACCTCTTGTTTCCAAATCTCAACTGATCCACAAATTTTTCTTCAACTTTGGATTTTACAGCAACCTTAGATATGCATTACTAGCTGCATTTTTCTTTGTCATAAGAATTGTAATTTATTGAACCATAATAACAATGTCCTCTAAAATAGTCACTCCCCTGCCAATCCCCACCAATTTACATACTTTCCTATTGCCATAAATTTGCTTTCTAATTACCTCATGTAGATGATCAGAATTCTAATTCATTACACTGCTACAGTCAAAATGAGAAGCATAAATTCTGATACAATTATCATTTTTTAAGGCAAAAGAAGCTGCTATTGGCATGCTGTGAGAAATGTGTCTGAGTCCTCAAATCTTGACCGAGTACCCATTGCTGTATTGCTAAATACAGTTTCTACTGCAGTATATCTAACACTTCATTGCATTGATATCTGTCTCCACTATTATACTTTAAATGCCATTAGAGCAGAATCGATGTGGTCTTGTTCTTGTATGAATCTCCAATATACAGTAGTGTTCCTGGCCCACATGATATGCCCAATAAATATTTGATGATACTATTATCATTCTCCAGCTACACTGAGGCTATAACTTCCTTCCCTGTAAGTATTGCAGTACATACAATTATTGCATAGGTTATATACTTTTCAAAAGAAGTTACTTCTCTCCTGAGACCCTGAAGTAAATTTCAATCTGTGAAAGATAAAGGAAAGGAAACTGAGGGACCATATCTTACCAGAATGCAAAGGGGAGGATCAGATGTAGGCAGACTTCAATACATAAAAATATTGCTTTACCAAACTTTATTCTTCTCTATGTACATTAGTTCAAGCTCAAAACATATCTTATAAGGAAAAAAGTATAAATTTTTATGTAACTTCTTAAGGCAGTCCACCTTTTATGATGCAATTAAAATACTGACCATTGACAATGAACAATAATGGCAACAGAGAGAGCTTTCTGTTATTAAGCTTAACATGTACCAGCTCCTGGGGTGGGTATTTTACATGCATTCTCCCATTTTATTTTCCTAACAAAACCATGAATGAAAAATTATTATCTTTATTATATACTAGATAGAGATACTTGAGATTCAGAAAGATTAGTAACTTGCCCAAATTTGCCCAGGCAGGAATATGGAGATTGTGTTTTGTTTTGTTTTCTTTGTAGAAAATTGTTTTGAATTGGGATCTGTAAGTAGAAACAATATAATATAGCTCTGAAACAGCTCTGAACTGATCATCAGAACACTAACCTTCCAATGCAATTTCTTCCCTAACTAGCCACCTGATCTTGTATAAATTGCATAACTCCTATGTTCTTTGCTTTCTAATATGTAAACATGGAATAATTCTATGTCCTAATTTGTAATTCTGGAACTGCCATGAATACATGCCATGAATACTAGAATATAGTACCACAGGCAGGTGTCAAAGTAGCCTTACCTTTACCAGACAAAGTATCCAAATACTAGTTCACAGAAAAGCAAATGACAATAAAAGTAAAAATAAAAACACAAATTTTAACGTTCAGCCATTTCCTACATCATTAGGATTTATTTATTATTGATATATTTAAGAAATTATCACTTTAGTTCTTTCTTTAAATTAAAAAAAGTTTTAATGTTTATTTTTGAGAAACACAGAGAGAGAGAGAGACAAAATGTGAATGGGGGAGGGGCAGAGAGAAGGAGACAGAATTTGAAGCAGTCTCCAGGCTCTGAGTGGTCAGCACAGAGTCTGACATAGGGCTCAAACTCACAGACTGCGAGATCATGACCTGAGCTTAAGTTGGACACTTAACCGACTGAGCAACCCAGGCGCCCCCACTTTAGTCCTTTCAATTGAGGAGGACAGCTGTGAGCACTCATTCAAGATACTAGTCATTTCAATAACCAAAAATAAAAGACTTTTAGTGATAAGGCCCCTCACTACCTACTGCTCTAGACTCAAGTATCACCATCGCTGTATGTCTTCTGTCTATTCCATACCTAATGCTATGGTTTCATATTGCTTAGGTGTATTTTTTAATCTTCTCTTATCTATTCCTAGAATTCCCATCCCTTTCTCCAACTGGTGAACTCCACTCATCTTCAGATACTTAGTTCAACCATCACCTCCTCTAAAAAGCATTTCCTAACCCAAAGAATTAAATTCTCTTTTCTGTATTTTCATGGCATTTTCTGTACACTTCCACTGCTGCACATAGCACATGCATTATACTTGCTTACATATCTGTCAAAGATGTCAGCTCTCTCAGATCAAAATGTGACATGCAGTAGTCAGTCAATAAACATTTGGAATCCTCAACTGAATATCAAATGTTTAAACCTCTGCTCTTATTTCCAGGTTTTTTATAGGCAAGAGGGGCACAGCAACAGTCAAGTTATTGAAACACAGAAACCTCAAGCAGTAATACCTCTCCCCGATGCTGGAGTCTATATTATTGAAGTTCGAGCATACAGTGAAGGAGGGGATGGAACGGCTAGTTCTCAAATCAGGGTACCATCCTATTCAGGTACGTTTTGACCAAAATAGGCTTAATTTGATGACCACCAACAATGTTAAAAGGTGTAAGTCTCATCAAAATTAATATGATGAATTACATGGTCAAAATGAAGTCTGATATCCATACTATCCTCTAATTAATACAAACCATGGCAGAATTTCTACGAATCTAGAAAGAGGTTGGTATTTTCATTAGAATGTGATTTTTGTGAAATTTCCTTGCCTATTATGGTCTCAGGCAGCACCTTGTTGGCCATTTCAGCTTTGCAATATTTTTTTAATGTTTATTTATTTTTGAGATACAGGAACAGAGCATGAGCATGAGCATGAGCAGGGGAGAGGCAGAGAGGGAGACACAGAATCTGAAGCAAGCTCCAGGCTCCAAGCTGTCATTACAGATCAGCACAGAGCCCAACACAGGGCTCTAACTCAGGAACCATGAGATCATGACCTGAACCAAAGTCTGACATTTAACTAACTGAGTCACCCAAGTGCCCCTGCAATGTTGCTTTTAAACTACCATTGCACTATTTTAACACCCATTTTTATTATTAATATTATTATCTTGGTCACCTTTATCAATAGATAATGGAGAATGAAGTATAGGAAAGTTTAAGGGAAGTTCTTCTTAAAATTAAACTTCGACCATGTTTATTGATTTCAAAATAAGTTGTAAATTCTATGTGTATTATGTTTTTGTTTTCCAGCTTTATTGAGATATAATTGATACAAAACATTTTGTAGGTTTAAGATATACAACTTGTTGATTTGATACACTTATATATTGCGAAGTTATTACCACCATAGCATTAGCTAACATCTTCATCACATCATATAACTGCCTTTTCTTTTTGTAGTGAGAACATTTAAAATTTACTCCCTTAGCAACTTTCAAGTATGTATTGTATATAGTATTATTAACTGTACATTAGATTTCCAGAATTTATTTGTGCCTCATTGTTATTATGAGCAAATATTAATAATTTCCAGCTTTTACTGACCCTTTATTATGTGTTAGGCATGCATAAGTGCTTTAAATACATCAACTTATTCACTCTTAGTAACAATTATATGAAGTAGATGGCCATTATTCATATTTTACAGAGAAATTTTAAGTAACTTGCCTAAGATCTAAGTGAAAGAACCAGGATTTGGACCCAGGTATGCTTGTCTCCAAGGCCACATATCTTTACTACTACCATCATAATTACATCAGCAAAGGAATTAAAGGACAAAAACATGTACACATTTGGAAATAAGTAACCATTTCACTGATGTAGTCAAAAAAGGAAACAAAAGATTTAATAAAGTATGTAAATCTCTCATTAAGAAAATATTAGGCAATTTTCATTAAACAGTTGAATAAAAAATTTTTTAAATTTATTTCTGAGAGAGAGAGAGTGAGAAAGAGAGAGAGAGAGAGAGAGAGAGAGAGAGAGAGCATGAGCAGGGGAGGGTCAGAGAGAGAGGGAAATACAGAATATGAAACAGGCTCCAGGCTCTGAGCTGGCTGTCAGCACAGAGCCTGACACGGGGCTCGAACCCACAAACCGCGAGATCAGGACCTGAGCCGAAGTCAGATGTTTAATTCACTGAGCCACCCAGGCTCCCCAAATAAAAAATGTTTAATGCACATTTAATTAATGGGCAATTATGAACATTATTTATTGAGTTATCATTCTCAAGCAGAATTGTCAGCCTAAAGGGAGGCATCCAGTAATATCCTGTAGGACTCTGTATGTGGCTTTATTGTATTCAGCATATTTATCAATTTGAATTAAGACCAGAGGTATTGCATATGAATTTTTTGATGCCAGAAAATGAGGTAGAAGGCAAATATAGGGAAGAAAATAATTAGATTGAAACTTTGAGAAAAAGCTATTGACATAATATTTCATAAATAAATTCTTACATAAAAATGCAAGATGGGGGACAGATGGGTGCTCAGTTGGTTAAATGTCTGTCTCTTGATTTTGGCTCAGGTTATGATGTCACATGTTGTGAGATCCAGTCCCTTGTTGGGCTCCGTGCTGATTGTGGAGCCTGCCTGGGATTCTCTCTCTCCCTCTCTCTCTGCCCCTTCATCACTTGCTCTCTCTCTCTCTCAAAATAAATAAACAAACATTTTAAAAATACAAGATGAGATAAAGGATATTATTGGGATAATTGATAAAATTTGAATAATGTCTATGGATTACATAATATATATGTATCAGTATTAATTTCCTCTTTTAAAAAAATTCTACTGTGGCTATCTACAAAAATGTCTTATTTTTAGGAACTATGCATTAAAGTATTTAGGGGTAAATGTACATCATGTCTGCAACTGACTTTCAAATGGTTCAGAAAAATGTATACATTTATAGAGAGAATAATAAAGCAACAATGATGAAACAAACATTTAAGGAATCTGGATGAATTCTTTTTTGATACATCTAAAATTGTTTCAAAATGAAAAGTTAAAAATGAAATCATAAGATTAGGAAATTTGACATTTTCAGAAATTCAGATGAAAAGACCTAAGGATTTAAATACATTGTGGCCACACAAAAACTTAATCACTGTGATTCTTTTATAAATGTATAATTTCAAGAGCAAGAAAGGTAATAATGTCTCCACAATGATTAGTTCACAACTGAAGGGTTCGTATGTGGGTCTAAGTATTCAAGAGCACCTTGACAGATTATTTCCAGAAAGTGAAAAAGATGACACCTCTCTTCTTTAATTGCTTCATAAGTCTCAAATTTCAAAAAGCAACAATACAATGAGCATTTACTGACCCTTGATCATGTTCTTGGCATTATGCTAGGTGTTTTCCATATATTATCTTATCTCATCATTTTAGTAAACCTCTAAGTATTTTATTATTCTCTAACTCCCCAAGATTCCGTTCAACTATAAAACAGTAAGATTGTAAAGTGTCATCTGGACAATACCAGCCCCAAGTTTGAGAGTGCTTATTAAAGACCTTGATTCTCCCATTGTATTGTAATTTCTATTCCATGAAACACAAATTGTCAACTTTTATGTTTTAATTAAAACAATATGGCTAGCGCAACACATTTTCTGAGTTTTAATAAAGTGAAAACTCATAATATCGTCTATCTCAGACCCATAGAAAGTAAGCAACAATTGTTCTCCTTCTTATCATTTTCCAAAAGCCAAATGACCTAAGAAGTTCAAGAACTTGCTCAAATGAGATAGCTATTGTTTTGCAGCTGGGACTTAGTCCAGTGTTGTTGTTTGTATTTGTTTTGACTTGTGATACCAAAATAATGTTCTTACTTTGTGTATTCTATGTGAAATTTGAGATATAGTCCTTAGCATTCTGAAAGTGAGATGTTTTTGTACAAGTGTCAAGTTAGTTGATTTGACAAGGACTCAGCCACCCTCAAAAAACAGAAAAGGTGTTTTCACAGCTTTTATTATTAAGCATGCATACCACTCCAGTGAAGCTTTGTCATCATGCCTTTCTTAGAGCTCACATGTGGCCATGCACCTCAGAATAACCTCTTTTGTACAAGCTGAGGTACATGTACCAATCTCCAGTATGTTGATTAATAGTTTCATTAGTGCCTTAGCTGTAAAAATTTTCAAAGTAAAGATTTGCTGCTGCTGCTGCTGCTGCTGTTGTGTGTGTGTGTGTGTTTTACCAAACAAATGATTCTTCAGCTCTTAAGTAAACATCTAGGGAAAATTAGACACTATTTCCATAACAAAAATTTAACCAGATCCCATTAACACTCAACTCTGGCCAAAGAAGACAACTTGACAGAAGGATGATTCCAAAAATTAGATGGTACATTTATTATTAATCTATCATTAAGGTCTTAATCAAGGTCAAGGCCAGTCATTATTTTGAGAGATGACACGTAAGAGCATCTGTTTCCACTAATCCCAGCTCAATGACTAAGCGAGTTCTTTTATCTAAGCTGCAGCTCCCTCATCTTCAACAGGGGATAAAAAACAGCACCTACTACATAGATAGGTTGTGAGGATTGAAGAGGATAATTTGTATAAAGGGCTCAGCACAGCACATTGCATATAGAAAGCATTCATTAAATATCAATATGATGATGATACATCAGACTTATGGCTTGAGGAACCATTAGTGAAGTTAGGCCTAAGGGTAGCCTTAGTTTACGTGGAGCTTAGTTATGTGGCATTATCTAAACTACTTCAAGCTAATCAGTTCAGATCAGTAAGTTCAATCAAACAACCACCCTAATAGATTAACTGCATACAATATTTTGGTCTCAAAAAGAAAAATTTCTACTGGGTGTAGGGAAGAGTGTTGAAAGATGGCTCTCCTTTGCCAAGTTAGGTATGAAAATCTAAAATTTAAGCCTGCTCAACCTAAACAATTAATTCAATGAAGAACCCATAAGTATAATAAATTAAATAATTCAAAAATTGACTGAAGTAATTGAATTATGAATTCTTATTGCCACAAACTTTTGCTAATTACTCTTGTTCCCTTCTATGAACAATGTACTATAGAAATTATTTTATAGTTCATACCTGGAATTTGGGATGTTTTCCATCAGTGCATTATTTGTGAAAATTACACTAAATTTCCTGATTAGATGTATTTTTTTAGATTTGACATAGCCTTTTAACACAGTATTCCATATATAATTTTACCTTCCATGTAATTTTTGTGGGCCCCATACAATGTCTTATTTTATAAACATACTCTCATCAGAAGCAAACCTATGTTGCATTCATTTGTCTTACATACCTAAAAACAATTCCTTCCTAGCTCAAGCAAAACCAAAATAATTTGCTCCATTTAATGCTTCTCTATTTTCACAGGTGGGAAAATCACTAGTGCTCAGTCGACCCTCCACACACTCTCGCCATCTTCATCATCGGTAACATTACTTTTGGCATTGATGATTCCCTCAACCTCTTGGTGAAAACTGCAGACTTAATTTGCTTTGCTTTGCTTTAGAGTGAAAATAGCAGTGAATAGAGTGTAGTGTAAGTGGAGACCCAGGACCCTGAGATAAGCTTTAAAAACTTGTGACTACACATGGTGCACTTACAAGAGGCTGGGGGGAATATTACTTATCCATCAGGTTTCTCTTTGATTTTGTAAATGGAGAGGACAGTTCTTGGTCCAATAAAAATATGCAGATTGTATGTAATGAATTTTTTGTAAGCAAAGGTAATTTCTGTCAAATGTATTCTTTACTTTTTTAATATGTTGGAATTTTATTTACATCTGATGACCATGAATGTGTGCCATCCATTTGTTAATTAAGTGGTCTCTAGCAGATCTGCTTCAAAAACACAAATACAAAACTGAGAATGAAAAATTTGCTGAGGACTCTGAGTCTCTTGTTTCTCATTTTCCCTTTGGCTAACTATCCCAATTGACAAACTGGTAGAAGATATGAAAAAAATAATTCAGTTGTGTGATCCATTATAGGATAAATACACAAAAATTTTCTCAAAAAGTATTAGTTACTGCAGAGCAAAATAGCAAATTTTGCATACATTCTGTATGCATCCCTATGGCAAATTATTAGCGTAGGGAATAAGCCATTTACATTAGTGCAAGGTAAATAGAAAGCAAGTCCAAATGAATTTAAGTGCTATTGTGTTTCAATAATTACTATGTTATCTAGCTGCAAATATAGTGTTTATTTTTAATAATACAAAAGATTAAAGTCACACATAAAAATATGGTCACTAAAAACTGCAGACACTAATACACTGCCAAAGGTGCTAACTTGAAAAAAATGAATACAAGACATAGCTTTCCCATTTCCCCACCTATTGACAAAATAGATATTGAATTAGGTCCAAGGTTTTTTTCTAATTGCTACAATTTTAAGGACAATGAAACTTTGTGGTGCAAATAATTTTGCATACAAATAGTCTGTGGATTAAAATGGTTCAAGCATAACAAATAAATTTAGATTTTTAAAATTCTTCCATGCATCACATACCACTTATAAAATATTAACAACCACTAAAATAAAAAGGGCCTCTTGAATAAATTAATAATAATTAAGCTCTGGAAACATGGCCTCAGTATAGGGGCTCAGCTAGTCTAACTAGCCACACACTGCTTGGGAAATCATCCCTATTTGCTATTTTGGGGAGTCATCTTGAACCAAAGTGACCCTAGATAGTTGGAAATTGTACTGAAAGTTTTCTACTTGATGATATCATATAAAAGTTCCAACTGATAGAAGAATATGCCACAGTTCACCTAACACCCAAGAAGATGCCTGAAGGGATAGTTATTGCAAAGTCAAACGTCAAAAAACAAAAAAAAGAGCTTGGAGAAACTAGTTTTACAGATGATGTTAATATGGGGTGAGAGGGAAGTAGTTTCTTTTCTTTCATAAAATCTAAGCCTATTAATTGTTTGTAGCATCCTTAACAACAAACAAAAAGAAGCATTAATAAGCTCACACTGCTGGCTCTAGAGGTTAATCCTTACAAAATCAGGATATATTGGAATTGATGTTCTGAACATCTTAAAAGATTGGTTTCAGAGCCACAGCACAACTATTTAAATTGGTTATTCATTCTCTTTGAGGGGAATTATATCCAAGACACCCTTAACGAACAAGACGGGATTTAAAAGACTATTTTAGTTAACAGATTATTATAGTAAATTACTACAGATGGTGAATATTGAAGCTTGTGAATTATAACTACCAAGTGGCCTTCTTTGAGCACCCCTTTGGAGTGGGACAGGCTGGACTTTGCAAATAGAGGGATGTGAACTGTTTAGCAAGTAAAAATATAACTCTCATGAGTATGGTGTAGGTTGCAGGAACAAACTGTGTATCTGAAATTAGAAAAAGATACAGCAAGAGTATAAAAGAATGGGCAATAATTTTTATTCCATATTTTATTAATCAAGTCATTTTCTTTATTTTCCACTATGTTTTATACTAGATTTAATGTAGGACTTTAAGAATTAAGTTATTACTGAAACTCTTATAAAATGAAGTTCAATAAAATATGTCCATTTATGGCAAATTAAAATTAACCAATGTTTTCAAATAGCTGATGGATGGTACACATCTGCTAGAATATTTACAAGTAGAATGTCTGATGTATTCTTACAGGAATTGGAGATAAGGGATGTTTTTACTCAACCTGCACAGAATATGTATTTTGCATCATAAACCTAGAAAAAAACAGGTTTTAAATGTTTATGTACTTCTGTATTACATACTTGTTACTTTGTAGAAAACAGACCAACGTTCCTTATCAAGGTACATTATTTTTCAGTTGCAGTACTGAGTGAGCTTTTTCTTGGATGGGATAATAACCGCACAGTCTTAAATCACTAAAGAGACTGTATTTTTGTATAATGTCAATTGAACCATGAATAAAAAATCACTCTTCATAATTAAAAATTTCATGAAAGTGAATGTTTTGCATATCCAGAAAAAGGTACTGTGGACTCTATGTCAAACCGTTAAATATATTGTATACAATCTGTATATATACTATATATAATGGTATATATCATGTGGAAGGCACAGTCAGATAATAGTTCTGTGTACTGTTCTTGTAACATTAGATCTTTTTAATAAATGATTCTCTTTTTATTGACTTTTATCTTTTCTCCTGTCTACATGAATGGGATTATTTATTTCATTCAGACCACAGTATGATAATGATTATGGTAGTGTTTTCATGCTGAAAATATCACATTAGTACTTTCTTAGTACTTTGCTGTTATGATTTTAGGTTCAAAAATTTCCATTGATATCCATGATAGTTCCAATTCGAACAGTGGAGGCCACGTCAAAGAATAAACCAGAGAAGAAATAACATATGGGAAAAAATTAGAGTTAGACTCACAATTTATTTCTTCTCAAGAAAGACCAAATGAATTTTGAAAAAAAGTTTATTAAATGCATAATTATGCTTTTATTTGGAATAGCCTGTTCCAATCTATCCCAGGCACAATTCACATAGATAGAGTTATTCATCTTTTCTGTTTCCTTAGCACCATGTATAAATTTCTATTACACAAACCAATCACATGATTCTACAATTTGTTTATGAATGGTTCTCCTCCACACCCTATGGATCCTCCAAGAACGACTATCTTATATTTATCTTAGAATTTCTCCCACCAGTATAGCACAAGCACATATCAAGTGAAAAATTAACCAGATTTAATTTAATGTTGCCCTTAAAATTTTCCTGTAAAACAGTCTTCCTACACCTAGGTGATCATCTAAGTCACCTGGGAACTCAAATCTCAGAGATCTGATTCAGTAGGTCAGAGACTAGGGAACTTTATTTTCAAAATCTTCTCAAAAACAAAATGATACAACACTACTGAAGGAAATTTGGCAATAAGTAGTCCAATTTTGCATGAATTTACCCTTTGACCTAGCAATCACATGTCTAGGTATCTATCTATCCCTAAGATAGACTAGCAAAAATATGTAATGTTAAGGGAAAAAGAATAAACAAGGTGTAGAACAATGAATACATGCTCTCTTTCATGTAAGAAGTAGGAAAATACACTAATTTACTAATACTCTTTAAAAGAAATAATGGAAGAATAAAGTACAGACTAAAATATTATTGTCTGTTAAAGAGGGAGAGAATGGGATATAGGAAGAAATATGCAAGCAAGCTCTTTTTCTATGTAGTTATTTCATAGTTTTGACTTTGGAACTACATAAATGTTTTACATTAATTTAAAAATTAAATTAAAAGGAAAAAAACATATAACTTCCAAAAATAAGAATAAACAGAAAATCATGAAAATAACTATATGTGAACCAAGTGGTTGATAAATTAAAGTTTCTCTTTATAGAAGAACTATAACCATATATAGAACTATTTCAAGATAGTATTTTAACAATATATTCCTAACGGGACATATATACCAAGGACAACACATACACACACGCACCCCAGAAAGAAATCTTAAACTACATTAATTGGTCTCCTTGTGAGTTGCATCACTAGTATAATTATCTTTTAATTAGCCAATATATGAATATAAATATTAAAATATTAAAAGAGTGAATTTTTAAGTTAAGTAAAACCTGTAAACTTTGATTTAGAAATATCAGTATGAATTCATAGTTTATTTAATCTTCTTAAACATAACCTATTTCTAGCTTTGTTCTGCAAAAGTCTAGAAAAGCATTGAATAGCCTTAATGGAAAAATAATACAAACATAAATAAATATCACATAAAATGTGGTCTCCAAAGTCCATTTAATACTAAAAGGAACTTACTTGGATAAATGGCTGCTTTAAGGTCTCAAATAGGAAATGTATGAAATGAACCTGGACTTCTTACTGTGCCTGTAAAGGCTATCATTTAAGTGAGGACTTAAGCACATCCCACCAGCAAAGATGGGATAGTTTGAGCTCAAAATGAACGATAACAGCAATGGGTAGAAACACATGTAATATCTAGAAATTGGTGATTTTATATTAATAAACACGCAAGATCCATTATTCTGAGAACTGTTATGAAAATATAAAAATGGCAAGAATTGAGTATTTTGCCTTTCCTGTGAGAACTGGGGGTCAGGATAATCAAATAGGTGATGAAGAATAGCTCTACTTTATAAAAGAATCACAGCTAATAAATACAAAAGAAATAATAGACTTAAAAAATTTACTCAGGCAATGATTCTTAGTAAATGTTAAAATGATTAGTTAAAATGTTGATGAAGAACATTGCAATAGAAATATCAGGTTGCCATCATCTGAACCCACTGATTTTAACATCACTGAAAAGGAGACATGGAGACATTAATATGGTAGAATAAGAGGTACACAGCACTACCTCTTTAATATTCTTGTCATAAAATTTTTATCATGAACCTAAATGTATCAAAACACTAGGCCTGAAATTAATATTACACTGTATTTTAATTAACTGGAATGTTAATTAATTAATTAATTAATTAATTAAAACTCTAGGCCTAACTGCTGGTTAGCAGGAAATGCTAGGGAATAAAATAAACTGAATAATACCACAAGAAGAAATCATCTAAATCTTGAATGTGTACATTCTTCAAGAACAATAGACTCAAGTCTTCCAAATAAATGGCATGTGGACTAAAAGTAGGGAAAGGAACTGTTAAAGCATTAAAATAGACTGCAAAGCAGTATCAGCAGAATACAATGTGTGGACCTTATTAAGATACTGATTCAAACAAATAAATGGTAAAAAGACAGCTTTGAGACCATGTGGAAAATTTTAATGTGAAATGGGTATTAGGAAGAAGAGGAAACCATAATAGTACTAACAGTCACTTTTTAAAAAAGCCTTTATCAGAGATTCATACAGAAGTACGTACAAGTAAAAATAATATGATATCTGGAATTTGCCTTAAATATTCAATTCTTGAATATGCTTTAAAATATTCAAATAAAATTTGAAGAGAATATATGAAGCAAGAGTGAAACAAAGTTATTGTTGAAGTTGAGTGATATGCTAGTAGACATTATGTTATTCTGAACATTTGTGTAAGTTTAATATATTGCATAAGAAAAATTTAAAAGGTCTTTTTTAGATTCTTTGGCAGGAATAGCTACCTGTGAAATATAACTAATACAATTTAATAAGACTACAGACATGTGTCTTAATCTTTACCACTTATAATGAAATACTAGGTAAATTTTAATGAAAAGGGAAACTTATACAAAATAAAACCCATTTTAATTTTCTGTGCTTTCAATAAAAAAAACACTTTTGTTCCCAGAAAAAAAGTTATAACATAGCACATTGAGGTATTCTACTTCATTTTCTAATATTTATATAACTGTAATAATACTGAGTCATACCTTTTTGAAATACATATTTTTAATTATTTATAAGTGTGCAAGAATAAATTTTACATTGAATTACAGTAAGTGGATAAAAATAAAATTCACTAAACAGATGGTGGTCTTCACTACATAAAATTAAACTGCAGTTTCAATAAGCAAATTAATCATGGCTTATGTTGCCAATGCTAACATTATAGAAAGTTAGCAATATCTTCTTGACCTGAATGTCAGAGTATAGTAAAAGAAGTTATCAACCCAAGCTTTATCAATATGTGATTCAGCAGTAGCAAAACACAAATATCTCTAGATGACCAGTTTCCTACCTTTCTTGCTTCATTTTTTTTTCTAATTTTGAATTAAATCCATGACAGTTGTCAGAAAAATTCTACATCTGGCCAAACATCTGGATCCCATCATCAATAACCTCTGTGGTATATTACAAATTAACCTCTAATAGTAGTTAAGTAGCCAGTAACCAAGAGAATGTCAACACAATATTTTAGAAATATTCCATTACCTACGTGGCAGAAACGGTTTCACCAAATCTGTTTCCTCTTCTCCATAGGACTACAGATAAACCACATTCCCCAGCATCTTTTCTTTTTTTTTTCTTTTCTTAAATTTTTTTATTTATTTCTAGGAGAGAGAGAGAGAGAGAGACAGCGTGAGCAGGGGAGGGTCAGAGAGAGAGGGAGACACAGACTCTGAAATTGGCTCCAGGCTCTGAGCTGGCAGTCAGCACAGAGCCCGACGCGGGGCTCGAACCCACGAACCGCGAGATCATGACCCAAGCGAAAGTCGGACGCCCAACCTACTAAGCCACCCAGGCGCCCCCCCCTCCCCCAGCATCTTTTCAACTTCAGTATGAACAAATAACTGAGTTCCAGGTAATGGAATGTGATGGCATGCTGTGTGCTCTCTAGCAGTATCTCAACTCATACAGCTTAGGTTTTACTTTCTAAGAGTAATATCATTTTGCTAAAGGATGGATCTTTTCAAATTGAAGGAATAAACCTCAGTGTTTACAATTGTATTTTAAAATTGACATATTTCTATATCAAACATATTTTTTGTTCCTCTCCTGACTCCCTTGGCCTCACCTGCCTTCTAGACCCTGGGATGCTTGCTCCACCTCATCTGCCACTCAACTGACTACCTCTCTTCAGGTACCCTCAGTTCCAGTGCATGAAACCAACCAATACCTTGATCTGGAACACTGAGTAGTACACTTTGGCTACAACTCTCAGTTATAAGTCAACTAGGCATACTAGGGCTCTGATCCCTCTCACAACTTTTGTATGCAGATCAAACGTCACAGTTCAGGGCTGGCTTCCCAACTAAGTCTTAAAAGTGTTGTATGATGCAGAACAAAAGTACAAAAAGCTAATTACCAGGGGTGGACTTTGACCAATGGGAAATAAGAGATAGATGGAGCCAAATAGATTAACTTACTTCCCTCTTTTCTCTCCTATGGGTGTCATCAAAAAATAATTTCTCTGTATAGTCTATCTGGAGACATCTTACATGGTCATGCAGACATATTTGGCAAGGATGTGGCTCCATCAAAGCTTAACATAAAACAATAAGCCAAGTATACATTGTCTTACTTTGCTTTGCATTCTTTCCTGCCTCACTTTATATTTCCTTTACTCATGCCACCCTGAGATTGTATCCAAATCTATTTACTAGGGAATCTGGTCTGAGACAGTCCCTGTTATTCAATAAAGGGAACCATGGCTCCCTAAAGAAATAGTTGATTTCAGGCCTGAGGAAAGAGTTACACAAGATAAGCCTGCATCATCTAGTAGTGCCAAAAAGTAAGGAAGTTATAAAGACAAATGGTGTCATGATAAATGGACATGAGATCTACCTTGAAAATATTCCCAGGGGAACATGGAGAATAAATAAGGATGTGGAAACTCATTTTTTTGCTACACCTAATGAAACATCAATCCAAGCAACATTTATCATTAGATACTAAAACAAGCCATTACAAGAATGATTAATGAGAAATCTGGCATTGGATAATCACCATTTGAACCTACTAATTAATTTCAGCATCACTAAAAGTGAGACAATAATATGCTACTGACCAACTGATGTGATGTAATATGAATCATATAATGACACTATGAAGCATTGTTCATCAGAAAAAATCTGGAATCCTGAATTGAATCAAATTCCACATCTATCTGTTGCAGAAATCATAAGAAATAGAAAATCTATTTTATGAGACCTTGAAGAAGTAACTGGCCAAATCCAGAATGTGGAACCTCTTCATGATAATGATCCAGTTTATTTAATAAATCAATATAATTTAAAAAAGAAGAAAAGGAAAGGGCTTCCTCTTTCAATTTTTTTTAAATGCTTTATTTATTTTTGAGAGAGAGAGAGAGAGAGAGCATGAGCAGGGGAGGGTCAGAGAGAGAGGGAATCACAGAACCTGAGGACAGGCTCCGAGCTCTGAGCTAGCTGTCAGCACAGAGCCCAATGCGGGGCTCGAACTCACAAACCGTGAGATCAGGACCTGAGCTGAAGTCGGATGCTTAACCAACTGAGCCACCCAAGCATACCCGGGGCTTCCTCTTTAAATGATACGTAAGAAATTTAATAAATTACCAAGACCTTGTTCAAACTCTGATTCAAATAAACATTTATAATAAATTATATTTGTTAAATAACCAGAGGAAATGGAATATGGACCACATAAAATATGATATACTAATTTTGCTAGATAAATCTTTGAGATAATTTTTCTAGAGAAAGATGAAATGATATGATGGCAAGGATTTACTTTAAAACATGCAGAAGGGAAAAGGCAGGAAGGAAGGGAAAAACGAAGGAAATAAATAAAAAATAAGAGGAAGAAAGAAAACTTTAAATAGGATAGAAGTGCACCTAACAACACATCAAACAACATGAGGCAGAAACAAATACAATAGCAAGGAGAAACAGATAAATCCAGTATCATAGAGTCTTCAACACCCATTTATCACTAATAGGCAGATTGAGCAGGAAGATGAATCAGTAAGGACATAGTTCAACTCAACAGCATCATCAATCAACTACATGTAATTGACATCTAGAGAACAGATGATCCAGAAACAGCAGAATATACATTGTTCTCAAGCTCACATGGAACATCCACCAAGATGGACCATATTCTGGACCATAAAACACACCTGAACAAATGTAAAAGTATAGGAATATACGATGTCTTTCTTTTAGCCTACAATGGAATTAAACTAAGGGAAAATAACAAGGATAACTGAAAAGCTCCAAAATACATGGATATTAAATAATGTACATATATATAACACATATATAAAAAAATCTCAAGATAAATTTAAAAAGTATTTTAACTAAATGAAAATACAACCTATTAAAATTTGGGGGATGCAATAAAAGCAATGCTTAGAGATAAATTTATAGCATTATATGTTAGGAAACAATAGAGATCTAAAATCAATAATCTAAACTTTCACCTTAGAAGAAAAAGGAAAGCAAAGTAAATCCAAAATAAGCAAAGGGAAATAAATTAGAAGAAATGCAGCAGAAATCAATAAAATTGAAAATGGGAAATCAATAGAAAAAAATTCAACAAAGCCACAAGTCTTTGGAAAGTCTTGGGGGTCTTGGAAAATATCAATAAAATAAATAAATAAGACTCTACTAAGGATAACTAAGAAAAGAAAAAGGATACAATTATTAATACTAGAAATATAAGAAGTACCATTACTATAGATCTTATAAACATTAAAATTATAATAAGGGAAGAGTATGAACAACTCTATACCCACATTTTTGATAACCTTGATGAAATGAATCAATTCTTTGAAAAACATAATTTTCTGAAAGGCATACAAGAAGAAATAGACAATCTGAACAGGCCTGTTTCTATTAAAAATATCAAATCAATAATAAATAGCATCCTAAAACAGAAAGCATTAGGCCCAGATGGTTCACTGGTGAAGTCTACTAAATATTTAAGGAAGAAATTTTACCAACTACTTATATTCTCTTCCACAGTATAGAAGCTAAGGAAATACTTCCAAATTCATTCTATGAGGCCAGCATTACCCTAATTGAAAATTACACAGGGGCGCATGGGTGGCTTAGTCGGTTAAGCGTCCGACTTTCGCTTAGGTCTGATCTTGCGGTTCGTGGGTTCAAGCCCCGCGTCGGGCTCTGTGCTGACTGCCAGCTCAGAGCCTGGAGCCTGCTTCAGTCTGTGACTCCCTCTGTCTCTGACCTTCCCCTGCTCACGCTGTCTCTCTCTCTCTCTCTCCTAGAAATAAATAAAACATTTTTTAAAAAAAGGAAAAAGAAAATTACACAAAAGTATTACAAGAAAACTACAGCTCAATACCATTCATGAACACAGATGCAAAAATCTTGAACAAAATATTATCAAATGAAATACAACAATATATAAAGGGAATTGTAACAAGTGGGATTTATCCTAGATATACAAGGCTGACTCAACATTGAATAATCAAATAATCTAATTCATTATATTAACAAATTGGAAAAGAAAATTCATATGATCAAATCAACAGATACAGAAATAGCATCTGACAAAATCCAATACCTATTCATCATAAAAACCCTCAGTGAAATAAGAATAGAGTAACTTCCTCAACTTGATGAACAAGATCTACCAAATTATCCACAGTTAGCATCTTACTTAATGGTGAGACAATTGAAGCTGACTGTAAGACTGAGAACAAGGTAAGAGTGTTTCTTCTCACCATATTAAGAAAGAAAAATGAAATTGTCTGTATTCATACATGACATGATTGGCTGTGTAGAAATTTTGAAATAACCAACAACGGAAAAAAAGCTCTTGAAACTAATAAGCTATTGGGGCAAGTTTTCAGGATACAAGGTTAATACACAATGCCAATCAGTTTTCTATATACCTGCAATAAACAAGTGGAATTTGAAATTTAAAACACAATACCATTTACATTAGCACTCCCCCCAAAATGAAATACTTAGGTATAAATCTAACACATATGTACAAGATTTATATGAGGAAAACTACAAAATCCTGATGAACAAAGTCAAAGAACTAAATAAATGGAGAGTTATGACAAGAAGACTTCAATATTGTCAAGATATCAATTCATTCTAACTTGATTTATAGATTCAATACAATCTCAACCAAAATTCTAGTTAATTATTTCACATATATTGACAAACTGATTCTGAAGTTCATATGGTAAGGCAAAAGACCTAGACAGGTGCCTAAATGGCTCAGTAGGTTGAGCATCCGACATTGGCTCAGGTCATGACTCATAGTTTGTGAGCTCAAGTTCCACGTCGAGATCTCTACTGACAACTCGGAGCCTGGAGCCTGCTTTGGTTTCTGTGTCTCCCTCTCTATCTGTCCCTCCCTGTTCATGCTCTGTCTTTCTCTTTCTCAAAAATAAAAAAACATTTTTAAAAAAAGACCTAGAATGGCCAGTATAATCATATATATGTATATATATATATAAAATATCTCATATATCTCATGTCTCAATCATATATATAATATACATCTCATATCTAGTATCATATATTATATATAAAATTCTGAGATAATAATAATAATTAATAATAATAATGATGATGATAATAATAAAGTTAAAATTCTTCAATCCTTCGTTGGGGTCTTTGGTAAGTCAGACATTATGGTCCACGAGTTATCACAGTTCTGTCCTCTTTTCTTCTGACCTAAGTTTTAAGTCCCTCTTCTCTTCCATATTTTATAACCTAAGCTTCTGACCCTACCACGTTCAAAGAGGTGGGATTGGGAAGGAAAAATTAGGTAAACAAGAATACTTCTTACTGAACTAGCACAAATGTAAAATGACTTTCTGCTCTCTTAGCTTAGCAGGTTTAAAACTCATTCTTTATCTCTTTGACACTTCCATGGATTAAGAGAACAAATTAGGTAAATTTGACTCCAATTTCTATGCTGTAAAAGGTGTATTTTCCTCTGGCTAATTATTTCCCCAGTCTCGTCATTACTCATTGTGATGCTTTTGAGAAGGATTTAAAATAGCTTAAGGACAACTTTCTCTCCTACATGGCCAATATCTGGTATATGTGAAACACATACAAAATCTTTGCTGTATTGAATTCTACATGCATAGACCAAACCCAAAGCAGTGAACTTAACTCCAGCATCAGCAACTTGACTGCCTAACTCTAACCCTGTAAATTTCTTAATTGGGAGTTAAAAAACAAACAAACAAATAAACAAAACCAAAAAACACCTGTACAATTTCATTCAGTCTGCAGCAATCTCTGAATGGCCTCATTGAAGTACCATTATTGAAGGTGGGACACTCATAGGTTGTTCAGACCATGCCTCTTCAAAAATCCTCTTCATGAATCTTTTCTTTGTCTCAAATTTTAACATCTGATATGAGTAATATATATTAGAATAATGTAACTGGTTTTGACTATCTATTTTTGAAATAACTAAAGATTCTATATCTTCCAACTCCCTTTGCTATCTGATGGCTATTAACTCAAACACTTATTTTAACATCATACTATAAAGAGTTTGAAAAAAGGAATGAAATAGATTTAGGCTTTTAAGCAATTACCCTGGTTGTTCGATAAAAATAGACTGTATAGGGTGGAGGCAAATATGGAAGCATAGAAAGGGCTACTAGTGTAGCACAAGTGAGAAGTAATGAGGACACAGACTAGAAGTGTGAAAAGAAGTTACATGCCAGATGTATTTTCAAAATAGAACCAGGAATGGGGCACCTGGATGGCTCAGTTGGAAAAGCATGTGACTCTTGATCTCAGGGTCTTGAGTTTAAGCCCTACGTTGGGTATAGAGATTATTTAAAAATAAAATATTTTTTATTATTTATTTTTGAGAGATAGAGACAGCATGAGCAGGGGAGCGTCAGAGAGAGAGGGAGACACAGAATCCAAAACAAACTCCAGGCTCTGAGCTAGCTTTCAGCACAGAGCCCAACACGGGGCTCGAACCCAAAAACCGTGAGATCATGACCTAAGCCAAAGTCAAATGCTTAACTGACTGAGCCACCCAGGCGCCCAAAAAATAAAATATTTTTAAAATATAGAATAGAACTAGTAATGCTCATGAATTCTATAAACATTATGAGAAAAAGAGAGAAATCAAGGATTCCAGATTTTCATCCTGAGCAACTATGTGAGAGGTATGCCATTAACTAGATAAAGATTGGGGAGGTAGATTGTTTAGAGAGGTAAAGAATTAGAAGTTCAATTTTAGACATGTTAAGTTTCAAATGACTATTAAATATTCAAGTAGGAATGCCAAAGGCACTTTTGAATATAGAGTCTAGTGCTCAAGAGAGGTCTAGACATCAAGACTAAAACCATGTATTTGTAGATTATCAACATTTAGAAAATATTAAAAACTATAGGACTAAATTAGAACGCCTTGGGATTGATAATAGCTACAATAGAAAAGAGCGGAAGATTTAGTAACACTCAGGCACTTCAAATTCAGATATTAGGAAGATGAGGATGAACAAACAAAAAAGACCCAGAAGGGATGGCTACACTCAAAGGGTCTGAAAGGGGAAGTAAAATATTAAAGGGAGGTCATTAGGTAAAATGGTAAAAGGCATAATCCACATATTAAAAACTTAAGAATTGAGGGAGGTAGCACGTATAGTTGTTGGTTCAAAGTACAAATATTTCATGCCCTATTAAACAGCTAGTACTCCCAAAATGTTTTCTCAATGTGATACTTTAGTTGAGAATGTAATCTGTTATCTCTACAAAGAAAAACATTTGATGGACAATGTTTATTTTTAAAGTTGAGTTACCAGATCCAAGCTTTAATGTACTTCCCAATTAACTCTAACAGTGCTTTCAAAAGATGGACTTTGGCTTTGCCCATTTAATGAACAAATTCAATCAGTCATCCTGTTAGTGAAAATGGAAAATAGATGTCTTTAAGAATGATAAATAGCTAATTACAGAGGGAACTTGCAAAGCATACTACTATAGCAGCTATTTTATAATCAATCCCATAATTGATTTTTTAAATGGATTGATAATAGTTTTTCTTTGCCTATGACAAACCTCCACCTCAAATTCCTAGGAGAGAATCCATCACACTGGAATTCTGCTGGCTTTTAGCTAAATCCATGGAATCAGACTTATGAGAAAATAAATGTCCATTGTTCAAATTACCTTTCTTTGTTGGGAAGACGATGTATTACCCACCTATATAAGTTATAGTCATGAATTTCTTGTATAAAATGTCCTTTGGCTCACTTGATTTGTCTTTGAATACTAACACTAAGCGATTAGAAGCTGAACAATCTCCGTTCAAGTCAATAAAGACACATACTACATTATAGAATCAGATGGTTAAATACAGATCACTGGAACAGGTCATTGGATCATATCTCATAGCCTTGGTAAGATCTTTATTCAAGTATTCCGCTAAATCCCACTAGAATAAAAAAAACAATTGTTTATATATTAGCATTGAGGGACATGATTGCTATGTAACTAGGGAAAGTTGCCTGAGAAACTCATTATCTCTCAATTTTGAGTTCACATTTCAACTTCTCCATGAACTTTAAAAAACTTTTTTAAATGTTTTTTATTTATTTGAGAGAGAGAGAGATAGACAGAGCATGAGCCAGGGAGGGGCAGAGTAAGAGAGAGATATACCGAATCTGAAGCAGGCTCCAGGCTCTGAGCTGTCAGCATAGAGCCCGACATGGGGCTCGAACTCACAAACTGTGAGATCATGACCTGAGCTAAAGTCAGACGCTTAACCGACTGAGCCACCAAGGTGACCTTCCATGACCTTTTAAAATTCTCCATTCCTAGTTTCTGTCTTTCCTACTTGCACTGATTCACATCATATTGATAGCACCTATTCACATTTTCCTGTAATCATCTACTTACAAGTCTACTGTTCACAATCTGTAAAATTAATCATTACTCTATTCCCAGGGCACAAGTTAGTCCCACAATGTAATTGGTCTCCCTAATTATCTCTGGAATGAATGACTGAATGAACATGGCCAAGTGATGAGGTGTATAAAGAATCATGCTGTGCAAGTAGTATTTAGTTCTCAGCCCCTGGTTAAGCCTTCAGCTCTACTAAGAAATCATATATGCTTCTGCCATTCTTACCATAGAGGTTGCTGTTGATGTCTTTTTCATAACACTTCTACTATTTGGTATACATGCACACATCCCAACCCCGACCCCAGCTGCTGTGAATGTTGGCTAAAAACAACTCACAGCTGATATCTTCACCAGAGAAGGAATCTCCCACCCCAGGCTTCCCATTGCAGACCTCACTTATTGCTGGGAACAAAGAGAAAGCAAGAGAATACAAAAGGCCAGCCCTCTTCACTCAAAGAGGGACAAATTCTGTTTTACAAACTCTATGGTACAATAGGTGTGCCAGAGCTTTCCTGAGGGATGAGTGAAGCCAGTCTCCATCTAAGACTGCATTTTTGCTTAGTTTTCTTCCTACTTAGTCCTAATTACTCACTTACCTCCTCCTCCAATGAATCACTTGAACAAGGATCTTCATCTCAAATTCTACTTCAAGGTATTTTATCCAACATAGCTGGTACTTGAAGTGGTTCTAAGAAGCAGACACTATGGCTGAGAGTCTCAAATGGTTCATTCACTGACTGGATAGCAATAAGGACCTATCAGTGATGGTAGATGTTGTATTCATAGTTCATGGCATGCTGTAAAGATACAACTGCTAAGACCTTCATCTTTTGTGGACTGCAACAGGAGACAGACAAAAGGAAACATTAGCTAGTACTGTGTTTTGGATTTGAGAGGTTAGGGAGAAACAGCAATTATAAGAACTGTGAAATTTGGTTGTTCTTAAATGCCACCAATTTGTTGAAGAAAGAACATGACAGGCTCAAATCTAGTAATCAAAAATTTAAAGCAAAATGTGAGTGTCTGAAGGCAGAGTATAAAAATATACTCATTTTGACCGGGGCAAGATGGTGGAGAAGTAGGAAGCTCGGTACATCTCACTCATCCCCATCTCTCAAATGGAGAAGGCCTGAAGCCATAGGAACCCTTACAGAACAGCAAGAGTTTGGGAGGAAGAGGAGACAGAGTCTGCTGAGAAAGGAAAAAAAAATAAAAACCTTATAGGTGAGTGAATATGAATTGGGGAAGATAAAAACAGGCTGGCCAAGACCTAGAGACACTGAGGGAGGGGAAGGAGCCCTCTTTGCGGGGAGCTGTGGTGAGTCAAAGGGAAAAGAAAGAGTGGCTGAAACTGCTCAAAGAACTGTCGCTGTCCCTGGAGAAGAGAAAAGCCTCAGATCCGGTTTCTAGCTGTGGTGCTGACTTTGAGCTGAAAGCCCTGGTCCTGGGCGGGGACGGGAGAAACTTCTCCACTGCACTCCCAGCCCTGGAGCTGGCAGGGAAGTGTCGCGGGCTGAAACCACTCTGTAACCCCCCCATCCCCCTCCATCACCAGTGGGGAAGCAGCGGGCTTGAGGCAGCTTGGAAGGACTTGGCCTACTCGGGCAGTATCAATAAAGCACAGGGACTGAGATCTGGAAACGAGGCGGGGCTTGGGACAGAGCGAGACCCACCCTAGCTATGCCCTCGGCATAGGGAGATCAGACCCAAAAGAGTGATTTAGAACACTTGGTTTGAGAGGGGACAGGGACGCCGCCATTTTTCCTCCCCACAGCCACTGAAGCAAGGCCTCAGGGAGTGACCCTTGGGAAGCTATGGAGGCTAAAACCTGCCTATACTAAACCACGCCCATTGCCACTTGAGAGCCACTTCTTTTTTTTTAAACCAGTGTCCCAGGCAAGACCAAAATGGATGCACTGCCATGATTAACTCTAGATCAACTCTTTATATTCAGATGTATTTTCCCTTGTCTCATTTGTACCCTCCCCTCTGCACTCTGGTCATTAGTCTGCTTAAACAGTCACATTTAATACATTCTCTAGATGTACATTCTACACCTCCACTGCTACCTCTCTATCTCTCTCTGGAGTAATCAGACTATACAGCTTCTCTGAGTAACATTATCTTCGATTCTTTCTCCTCACCTCTCACCATATTCTCCTCTTTCTCTCTCTGAATTAAGTCTCATAGTCTCTCTGCCTGGTCATGATCCAATCTTGCTTTATCCCCACACTATCATTTCTCTCTTTGTATATGTTCTTCCATCAGCACTGCATATACCCTGCTCTTTATTTGTAGCTGGAAATTCTGATTTTATGCTTTTAGACTATCCTTTGTCTTTTAGATTTTATTTTATTTTATTTTTTCTTCTCATTTCTTCTTTCTTCTTTTTTATTTTTATTACTTGTTTTTCCTCATTTTTTCCTTTTTTGCTTCTTTTTCTTTTTCCCGTTTAGTTTGCTTGTATGTTGGATTTGTATGTGTGTTTGTGTGTCTTTGTTCCCTGTGTATTTGTCTGTCTGTTTTCTTTTCCAGGGCTACCTCAAGAAACAAGCCAAAGCACACATGGTGGAGAGTCCCAAATACCAGTACAAGTAGGAAAATAAAATAACTGAAGTCTCAACAAGAGAGACCAAGAGACACCATTCAAAGAACACTTCCTGAATGGACAGGCCATGGACAGTCAAAGCGCATTCTTTAATACAGCAGTACTCATAGAAGCAGTGTGCATAACAAGGTTTTAAAACTAACAAGTGACAGAAAGGTAGCCAAATGATGAAATGGAAGAACTCTCCTCCAAAAAAAATTCTAGGAAGAAATGACAGCTAAAGAACTGCTCAGAACAGATGTAATCAACATAACTGAACAAGAATTTAGAACAATAGTCATAAAATTAATCACTGGGCTTGAAAAGACCATGGAAGACATAAGAGAAGCTATTGCCACAATGACTATGGAGCTTAAAAATAGCTGTGATGACTGCTAGGAATTTACTCAAGGGATACAGAAATGCTGATGCATAGGAGCACATGTACCCCAATGTTCATAGTAGCATTCTTAACAATAGCTAAAACATGGAAAGAGCCTATGGTTTATCTATACCATGGAATACTACATGACAATGAGAAACAATGAAATCTGGCCATGTGTAGCAACATGGATGGACCTTGAGGGGGTTATGCTGAGCGAAATAAGTCAGGCAGAGAAGGACAAATATCATATGTTTGCATGTATAGGAGGATTAGGAGGAACTTAACTGAGGAACAAGGCGGAGAAGAGGGGGGGAAATGGTGGGGGAAAGGGAGAGAGGCAAACCATGAGAGACTCTTGAATGCTGACAAAAACTGAGGACTGATGGATGTGGGGGGGAGGGAGAGATGGGCATGGAGGAGGACACTTGTGGGGATGAGCACTGGGTGTTATGTGGAAACTAATTTGACAATAAACTATTTGTAAA
This sequence comes from Hyaena hyaena, assembly GCF_003009895.1. Classification (NCBI taxonomy): domain Eukaryota; kingdom Metazoa; phylum Chordata; class Mammalia; order Carnivora; family Hyaenidae; genus Hyaena; species Hyaena hyaena. The sequence continues at coordinate 489,534 of NW_024081576.1, forward strand.
AATAAATAAATAAATAAAATTTAAAAAAATAGCTGTGATTAGTTAAAAAATTCTATAAATGAGGTGCACAATAAAATGGAGGCATCCAATGCACGGATAGAAGAGGCAGAGAAGAAGAAAGGTGAGGTAGGAACACAATTACAGAAAAAGTGGAGGCTGAGAAAAAGAGAAATCAACTGATCCAAGAACATGAAAGAGAGTTCGAGAGCAGTGATAAAATTAAATGGAACAATATCCATATCATAGGAATTCCAGAAGAGGAGGAAAGAGGGAAAGGCACTGACGGAGTCCTTGAACAAATTATAGCTGAGAACATTCCCAATCTGGGGAAGGAAACAGACATTGAAATTCAAGACACACAGAGAACTCCCCTCAGATGTAACTTGAATCGATCTTCTACACGACATCATAGTGAAACTGGCAAAATATAAGAAGAGAGAATTCTGAAAGCAGCTAGGGATAACAGGGCCCTAACATACAAAGGGAAACCTATCAGAGTGGTTACAGACCTATCTGCTGAAACTTGGCAGGCTGGAAAGGAATGGCAGGAATGGCAGGAATCTGCAGCCAAGAATCCTCTATCCAGCAAGCCTGTCATTCAGAATAGAAGGAGAGATAAAAGTCTTCACAAATAAACAAAAATTGAAAGAAGTCCTCACCACTAAACCAGCCCTACAAGACATCCTAAGAGGGACACTATGAGAGAAATGTTGGAAGGAACACAAGGTACCAGAAACACCACCACAAGTATGAACCCTACAGGGAACACAATGACTCTAAACCCATATTTTTCAATAAAACACTGAAAGTAAATGGACTACATGCTCCAATCAAAAGACATAGGGTAGCAGAACAGATAAAAAAAAAAAAAAAAAAAAAAAAAAACAACCATCTGTTTACTGTCTACAAGAAACTCATTTTGGACCTGCAGTCACCTTCAGATGGAAAGTAAGGGGATGGAGAAATATGTATCATGCTACTGGAAGTCAAAAGAAAGCTGCAGTAGGTATACTTATATCAGACAAACTGGACTTTAAAATAAAGGCAGTAACAAGGGATGAAGAAGGGCATTATATAATAATTACAGGGTCTATCCATCTGGAAGAGCTAACAATTATAAATGTCTATGCACCGAACACGAAAGCACCAAATGCATAAAATAATTAATCACAAACAGAAACAATCTTATGGACAAAAATGTGCTAATAGCTAGGGACTTTAATACTCTACTTACAGCAATGGATAGATCAACTAGACAGAAAATCATTAAAGAAACAATGGACTTAAATGACACATTGGACCAGATAGATTGGACAGATATATTTAGAACTCTACATCCTGAGGCCATAGAATTCACTTTCTTCTCAAGTGCCCATGGCACATTCTCCAAGATAGATCACATATTGGGACATAAAGCAGCCCTCAATAAATATAAAAGAATTGAGATCATACCATGCACACTTTCAGATCACAATGAAATCAATCACAGGAAGAAATCTGGAAAACCTCCAAAAAACAAAAGGAGGTTAAACACCCTACTAAAGAACGAATGGGACAATCAGACAATAACAGAAGAAATTAAAAAATAAATGGAAACAAATGATAATGAAAATACAAAACCCCAAACACTATTGGTTGTGGCAAAGGCAGTCTTAAGAGGAAAATACATTGCACTCCAGGCCTATTTCAAGAAATTAGAAAAAGCACAAGTACAAAATCTAACAGCGCACCTAAAGGAAGTAGAAGGAGAGCAACAAGAGCACCCCAAAGCCAGAAGAATAAGAGAAATAATAAAAATCAGAGCAGAAATAAACAATATAGAATCCAAAAAACCAGTTGAATAGATCAATGAAACCAAGAGTTGGTTTTTTGAACGAATAAACAAAATTGACAAACCTCTAGCCAGGCTTCTCAAAAAGAAAAGAGAGAGCACCGAAATAGACAAAATCATGAATGAAAGTAGACTTATTATAACCAACCCCTCAGAAATACAAGCAATTATCAGGGAATACTATGAAAAATTATATGCTAACAAACTGGACAACTTAGAAGAAATGGAAAAATTCCTAAATACACACTCACTACTAAAGTTCACATGGGAAAAGATAGAAAATCTGAACAGACCCATAACTAATGAAGAAATTGAATCAGTTATCAAAAATCTCCCAACAAATAAGAGCCCTGGGTCTGATGGCATCCCTGGGGAATTTTACTAGACATTTAAATACCCATTCTTCTCAAGCTATTCCAAAAACAGAAATCGAAGGAAAACTTCTGGACTCATTCTATGAAGCCAGCATCACTTTGATTCCCAAGTCAGAAAGAGACCCAGCAAAAAAAAGAGAACTACAGGCCAATATACTTGATGAATACGGATGCAAAAATCCTCAGCAAGATACTTGCAAATCAAATGCAACAGCACATAAAAAAATTTATCCACCATGATCAAGTGGGATTCATTCCTGGGTTACATGGCTGATATTCACAAATCAACTGATGTGATACATCACATTAACGAAAGAAAAGATAAAAACCATATGATCCTGTCAATAAATGCAGAAAAAGCATTTGAAAAAATACAGCATCCTTCTTAATAAAGACCCTCAAGAAAGTCAGGATAGAAGGCACTTACTTAAACATCATAAAAGCCTTTTATGAGAAGCCCTCAGTTAACATCATCCTCAGTGGGGAAAAACTGAAAGCTTTCCCCCTGAGATCAGGAACATGACAGGGATGTCCACTCTCACCACTGTTGTTTAACATAGTGCTGGAAGTCCTAGCATCAGTGATCAGGAAATAAAAGGCGTCAGAATTGGCAAAGAGGAAGTCAAACTATCACTTTTTGCAGATGACATGATACTCTACATAGAAAACCCGACAGACTCCATCAGAAGCCTACTAGAACTGATGCATGAATTCAGCAAAGTTGAAGGGTACAAAATCAACATACAGAAATTGGTTGCATTTTTATACACCAACAATGGAGCAACAGAAAGAGAAATCAAGAAACTGATGCCATTCACAATTGCACAAAAACCATAAAATACCTAGGAAAAACCAAACCAAAGATATAAAAGATCTGTATGATGAAAGCTACAGAAAACTTATGAAGGAAATTGAAGAAGACAAAAAGAAATGGAAAAACATTCCATGCTTATGGATTGGAAAAACAAATATAGTAAAATTGTCATTACTCCTCAAAGCAATCTACACATTTAATGGAATCCTAATCAAAATTGCACGAGCATTCTTCTCAAAGCTGAAACAAACTATCCTAAAATTTGTATGGAACCACAAAAGACTCCAAATTGCCAAAGTAATAATATTGAAGAAGAAAACCAAAACGGGAGGAATCACCATCCCAGACTTTAGCCTCTACTACAAAGCCGGAATCATCAAGATAGTATGGTATTGGCTCCAAAACAGACACATAGACCAAAGGAATAGAATAGAGAATTCAGAATTGGACTCACAAATGTATGGCCAACTAATCTTTGACAAAGCGGGAAAGAATATCCCATGGAAAAAGACAGACTCTTTAACAGATGATGCTGGGAGAATGGGACAGCAACATGCTGAAGAATGAAACTAGATTATTTTCTAAGACCATACACAAAAATAAACTCAAAATGGATAAAGGACCTGAATGTGAGACAGGAAACCATCAAAACCTTAGAGGAGAAAGCAGCAAACAACCTCTTTGACCTCAACCACAGCAATTTCTTACTTGAGACATCCTGAAAGGCTAGGGAATCAAGAGCAAAAATAAACTATTGGGACCTCATCAAGATAAAAAGCTTCTGCAGGGCAAAGGAAACAATCAATAAAACTAATAGGCAACTGAGGGAATGGGAAAGGATACTCACAAATGACATATCAGATAAGGGGCTAGTATCCAAAATCTATAAGGAACTCACCAAACTCCACACTCGAAAAACAAACGATCCAGTGAAGAAATGGGCGGAAGACATGAAAAGACACTTCTCCAAAGAGGACATCCAGGTGGCCAACAGACACATGAAATGAAGCTCAACGTCACTCATCTTCAGGTGAAATGCAGATCAAAACCACACTGAGATACCACCTCATGCTGGTCAGAGTGGCTAAAATGAACAAATCAGGAGACTATAGATGCTGGCAAGGATGTGGAGAAATGGGCACCCTCCTACACTGTAAACTGGTGCAGCCCTTTTGAAAAAGTGTTTAGGTTCTTCAAAAATTTAACAATAGAACTCCCCTATGACCCAGCAATAGCACTGCTAGGAATTTACCCGAGGGATACAAGAGTGCTGATGCATAGGGGCACATGGACCCCAATGTTCATAGCAGCACTCTCAACAATAGCCAAAACATGGCAAGAGCCTCAGTGTCCATCAACGGATGAATGGATCAAGAAGATGTGGTTTATCTATACAATGGAATACTACATGGCAATGAGAAAGAATGAAATCTGGCCATTTGTAGCAACATGGATGGAACTTGAGGGTGTTATGCTGAGCGAGATAAGTCAGGCAGAGAAGGACAGATACCATATGTTTGCATGTATAAGTGGATTAAGAGGAACTTAATGGAGAACCATGGGAGAGGAGAAGGGGAAAAATAGTTGGGGAGAGAGGGGGAGACAAACCATGAGAGACTCTTGAATACTGAGAACAAACTGAGGGCTGATGGGGGTGGGGGAGAGGGGAAATGGGGTGATGGCCATGGAGGAGGGCACTTGTTGGGATGAGTACTGTGTGTTATATGGAAAACAACTTGACAATAATGTATTTTCTAAAAAAATAAATAAATAAAAAGAGACTCATTTCTTGCAGCCAGAGGACAGACACAGTCTCAGGACTTAACTGAAAGAGAAGAATTTCAGAAAAAGCTGGATTCCCAGTCAAGTGTGTTATGCCAAAGTAAGTGCCATGATAGAGAAAGAATAGGATTCTAAGGCCTGTGACGGGAATATCTGGATAAATGATAATCATAAGTTCATTTCAAATTAAATGTCAGAACCCATGGAAATCATTTAGCCATGTCTGAGACATGGAATATACTTGAACATGTGGCTGGTGGTATTTTTACTTAAACAAATAAGGTGAAGGTTTTCTTTATTTCTGCATGCTTTTGGAATAACAGTTTTGGAAAGGTGACACAGGAGGAGTGCAAAATTATGTTAATCTAAAACTTTTACAAGAGATATCTATGCCTACTCTGTCCAATACAATAGACTAGAAACACATATGGCTATGTTAAATTAAACTCTACTAATTAAAATTTAATTTAATTTAAAAATCAGTTGTTCAATTGCATTCAGGACATGTCAATGGTCATGTTTGTCTCAATAACAGCATGTGGTTCATGGCTACTGTGATGGACAATGTAAATAGAGGATATTTCCATTATCACACAAAAACGTCCACCAAATAGCACATTTGTGCTAATTGTGCAAACTTTGCAAGATAAAAGAATGTTCTATTTAAGAGTGATTTATAAGTATAGTAGCTAATGGCACTTATGCCCACATTGGGGTGGGCTGTCCTTAACTGTCTGCCTCTTATTCCTCACAGACTAAAATTTAAATGAAACAACCCTTGCAGAACTTTGATCTTGTTGAGTGTGACAAGAAGAGTTAGTCTACACAGCAGCATCATTAATGAGAATATCACTTACAAGATCTGAATAGTCATTAAAAAACATTTACATTAAACTGAGTTTGCTAATTTCCAATGGGATTTTCCCCTAATTATAGTAATACAGTCCTTCAGCTATAATTTGAATATAGTGACAAGCAGAGGCCAGCTTAGATCATTTTTCATTTATTTTGTAATATCATATTAATCCTTTTCCCATTTAATACTACCTACCATTAATTCTGAATCCTGCCGGCAACTTCCTATATATAGTTTGCCATATTTATGTCATTTGCAGATGATCATATTGCTTCCATGTAAATGATATAATCTCAGATTTAATGTCACCAAGAAGAAAATATGGCTTTCCTACTTCATTTGTATTTACTCACAACACCTTGAACAACTGATATTCAATTGCTGTTATTGGTTACAGGATAGACTTACTAACAGACAGATTTTGTGTCTAGAAATATCATAAGCTACAGAAGTAATGCAAAAATTTGCTTTTTTATGTTTAAAGATGATAAAGCCAATCCTATCTCTATTCTTTTCTCTAATCCAAGCTCTAAGAGCTGTTCTGTATCATCATTTTTTATTAATTGTTATCAATTTATATTAAACAGTTGTACTATTAGTAAGACAATTATATTCAAACTACCAAAATCAGAACTTTTTCCTAAAAATCACTGGATACTAAATTTCATTTGACTACAGTTTTCATTTTGTAGCAGATACATTGATGTAACTAAGGCAGGGACACAGCACATAGTAGATAGGTTTAAATTTAAATTTAAATATGCCACTTTTCAGATCCTTTTTTAAAAATTTTTTAATGTTTTATTTATTTCTTAAAGAGAGAGACAACATGAACAGGAGAGGGTCAGAGAGAGAGAGGGAGATACAGAATCTGAAACAGGCTCCAGGATCTGAGCTGGCTATCAGCACAGAGCCCAACGTGGGGCTCGAACCCACAAACCGTGAGATCATGACCTGAGCTGAAGTCGGACACTTAACCAACTGAGCCACCCAGGCGCTGCTTTCAGATGCTTAATCTGAAAAGAATTTATAGTTTTCTAGCAGTTTTGCAACAGAGCTTTCCAATGCAGGTTTACCAGTAATAAAATTGATGTTTTAAATTGTTCCTAACTTCCATGTCTATTCCTCTTTCTTATATAGACCAGAAACTTAGAAGGCAGAACAGAGTGACTAAGGATAGCCTCAGGTCTCAATATCTACCTGACCATTTCATTCATAGCGTCTTAGATCAGAGAATACCTTTCTCTAGAAAGGAAAAGCATCTGAAAAGAGGATTTCACCTGCTTTATCCCATTTAATCCTTATAAAAACCCTGTGCAGTAAGCATTATTATTGTCATGTAACACATGATGAAACTGAGACTCAAATAATTTAAGTCAATAGCTCAAAGCAAGGATTTAAATCTATGCCCTGTCAGCTACTTTACCTTATGCATTCCCTTTAGTGCCAAAAGTGTAAGCATCATTTAAGACTCAAATCTGATAACCATATTCTTATGAAAATCTGCCTCATTGTCCACATTCCAAGCTGATTTAAGTACCGTCCCCCTGCTATTGTGAGATTATCTCCCTTACCAGACTGTGAGCCTCCTTAGGGCAAGAAATTTATTTGTCTTTATAGCTTCAGGGCTTACCACAATTTTGTCATTGGCCTCATCATTAATATTAATATTCATAAAAATCATAAATTACTGAACTCTGTGTGTAACTTCAAACTTAGTCAAATAAGAAAAATACTCAAATCAATGTGTTACATCAGATATAGTACATATACAGGTAGATCTAGATAGCATTGAAAAACTGAAAGATAACTAATAAGGACTCAGTTGGCCTGGGTCTTAAGTGTGGCTCAATCGCTATATACTATTGCCATGTTGGTCCTTTAGTTTTCTCAGCTATTAAATAAGAGAGTAGGATAGGATGATTATTAAAGCCCCATCAGCTCTGAAATTCTTTGCTTATGAGAGCAAACTCCTCTTTTACATCACCAAAAGCAACTCTGTGGATCCCTTTGCAATGTCAACTAATGTCAAGACCAACCAGTTAAATCAATCTTTCTAAAATACTTCTTCACTATGTTACTTGCCAATTATAATACATCTATTAGCTTAGCCATTACATTTCTTTCATTAACTGGTCTGACTCTATCAGTTCAATCCTATCTCTCATTTCTGATGAGAACACAAACATCAAAGTCATATAAAACAACAAGTCAAAAACTTGACTAAAACTCAAAATGAATGCGGGAACAAGGCAGAAAATAGATATCAAGGTGAGTTTGGGAGAGGTATAGAAACTAGGAAACAAGATGTCAATGGGGAGGGCAGATAAAAGTTGAGCCAAGAGGGGCACCTAGGTGGCTCAGCTGGTCAAGCGTCTGTCTCTTGACAGACCTTACTTACAGACAGATCTTACCTCTTTCATCTCAGGTAATGATCTCAACATTTGTGAATTTGAGCCCCACATAGAGCTCCACATTCTGACAGTGTGGAGCCTGCTTAAGATTCTCATCTTTCCCTCTCTCTCTGCCCCTCCCCTGCTTGCACTCTCTCTCTCTTTCAAAATAAATAAATAAACTTAAAAACATTGAAGCAAGACATGCTTTAGGCAGGAAATCTTAAGTACACTTCCTATTGAGATAGAAGTGTCATTCTAATGAATTAATCAACTCAAAAAATATTATAGTGTATACAGTATATGCCAAGTCCTTTCCTGGATTTTAAAGACTCAAGGAGACAGAAAAGAGAGGAAAAAATAAAGTAAATAAGTAAAATACAATATATGTGCTATAATAAGAATACAGACAAAGGACTATGGCACCAAAGAGAGAATGCAGTTAACTTTCTGAGAAAGCCAGAAAATCTTTCATATAATTTGTGACGTGTGAGTCAAGTTTTCAAGAATTATTAGAAGCTTTTGAGCCGGGCGCGGTGGCGCGCGCCTGTAGTCCCAGCTACTCGGGAGGCTGAGGCAGGAGGATCGCTTGAGCCCAGGAGTTCTGGGCTGTCGTGCGCTATGCCGATCGGGTGTCCGCACTAAGTTCGGCATCAATATGGTGACCTTCCGGGAGCGGGGGGCCACCAGGTTGCCTAAGGAGGGGTGAACCGGCCCAGGTCGGAAACGGAGCAGGCCAAAACTCCCGTGCTGATCAGTAGAAGCTTTTCAGGTATGAAAAGTTCTTCTCAGAGAGGGAACAGCACAGGAAATGATACAAAGAATGAAAGACAATATGTTTAATGGGAAACCAAGACTTTTAAGGTCACTCGAGAGATTAAGATGGGTAATAGGAGGATGACACTGGAGAGGAGACCACATGGTGAAAGATGTCCTTTGTTAATCTGGTAACAATGAGAAATTTATAAGGAGGCAGTTCCACCCATAGAACCAGACAGTGGCCACTTTGCTCTAGGCCCCAGGTTTCAGAAAGCTTCCCTCTGACCTTTGCCCAGTTGTTCACTCCCTATGGTACAAGAAATCTGTGGGACCAAGTGAATATTCCCACCTGGAGCCCTTCCCCTGCCTTTTCCTCAACCTTCTCACCCTCCCAATGCACACAACCCCATTCGACTCTTTCATTCTAAACAATATTCCAGGTACTCTGAACCTTAAACCCACTTGCCCAAATGCCCACAAACCCACTTTCTGGACCTGCACGTTTCCTTCTGCAGCTCCATGCTCTCAAGCACAGACCACACTATTGGTGTGTGCCCCTAGAGGCATAGGGAGAAGGCTGGGGGTTGTTCTTGGCTGAAGGAAGAGTTGTGGATAAAGCTCAGACATCCAAGCATGAAACAGACCCAGGGTTTGAAGAGAAGCAGGAAGAAGATAAGGAAGTCATAAGTCAGAGAAACAGCTTATATTTGTACCTTTACCCATACAAATGTTAGGGGCAGACTTATAGGCAGTTGTCAACTTTTTAAAAAAATTTTTAATGTGTATTTATTTATTTTGAAATGGGGGATAAGGGAAGAGAGAGAGGAAGAGAGATTCCCAAGCAGGCTCCACACTGTCATTGAGGAGCCCGATGTGGGGCTCGATCCCACGAACCACGAGATCATGACCCAAGCCGAAATCAAGAGTCAGACACTTAACTGACTGAGCCACCCAGGTGCCCCGGCAGTTGTCAACTTTTAACCATTTCACATAATTGTATTAACCATAAGGATAATTTGTCTCCTATACATGAATTGTCATAGATAATTGCAGTAAAATTAAAATCTGTTGGTTTTTTTTATTAGTTCCCAGGCTGTTGTAGTTCCCAGGCTGTTGTTCCCTCCCTGCTCTATCAAGAAAATAGACCTTCAGTCTTTTAAATTTTTATAAGAACGCTATGCCTCCAATATGTTAAGTCCCCTCATCTTGAAGAGGCAGAGCCTTGGGTCTTCAGAAGATGCTTCATTGTAACAGCACAAGTAAGTGGATGTAGAGTGAACAAGTATTTTTCTATCTCCCAGATAGATTTTAATCTGGCTCTCTTCTAGAGCTCAAATTCTTGACCTTAGCTCTGTTGCACTGAATTAACACCTTGTTGCAACTGCCTCTTGACTCTGCTTTAATTTTGGATACCAAACTGACATACTGCAGAGATTTCTTATTTCCTGCCATCCAACCCATTATCCAACACAAACTCCACCCCCTTTTTCAGTTTTTTTTTATTACTCTGTTGGTCATTGGCAGCTATTGGTGCCTCATCTCCCTAAACCTCTTAGCATAGGACAGATTCATCATTGCCAATAGCAAACAGCCAGTAATACAAGAGAATAATTAAGTTTTTGCAAAATTCAGTATCTTCAGCAACTTCTACGTAATGAAATATATTCCCTCCACCCCATTTCAAAAGAGCAAAGAAAGCTTTTAATTTTCTCTTTAATTTTTAGAGGTCTAATTTTCACATTTTGAAGATGAGAACTGGGCATCCCTTTACAAGGCAGCAAATACCAACTTACAGTAACTGGAGAAAAGCAATAGCTGGAGACTCACTGGTAAGGCACAGATGGGTTCTGTGAGAGTTTGATTTCCTTTAAAATCCTCTATGTAGTTGTCTCAATTGGCTTCAAAAAGTCAGTTGTTGGAAATGTAGTTTATGATTCAACTAAAACTATTCACTGAAGCATATGCTTTTGGTTGTTAATAGTTTTCTCAGAAAAAAAGATGTGTGTATTCATTCTTAAAATACTTTACATTCGATTGTGGTTGTAATTTTTGACTATATAATCCATTCGATGGAAAAACAAGACAGATAGCAAAGATGTCTGTGATTTTTATGGCTTCCTGTTTATTCACAAGGCTCTTAATTTCTTTTCTGCCTACACAGTTACTAAGGGGAATTAAGGCTTCTGCTCAATCTGGCATGCAGGAATAACTTCTTCAAATAGGTTTTGCTTTGTGATACTGAAAATGCATCACTGGTGTAACTTTTTAATCAAAACTTATTTCCAAAGTCATTTTAAGGCACAAATTAAACCGATGTAGATAATGGGTCAATTTTAACATTAGATTGTCTTTCAGAGACCCAGTGAAATGAAATGGAACACTGAATTTTAGCCCTTAAAACATCATTGGTTAGATGAAGCAGGATCAGACAATGGGGAGGTGAGCATAGTATTTCACAGCAGGGTGAGTTAGGGAATTCTGTCCTTAGAGTTTCCAATCCAATTTTTAAAAATCAATTTAAAGTAAATTCTATGTGAGAGACTTAGGAAACCTGCTGATACTCATTAAAAATACTTCCTAAGAATAGGGTAAGTGTCTGGTTTAGTTTTTTAAATAAAGAACATGAACCTTTGAAGGAAAAGCCAAAAATCGACTTTTAGTTTTGAAATCAGTTTTATTGAGACCTACTGAGTTGATTTTTACTTGCTAATGAGGTGTCAGACTTTAAAAACTCCTAAGTAGTCAAGGTGAGTACCTACATTTATCTCAATTCCATACACATTCCCAGCTTCCCATTCTCTGTATTAAAGAGAAAAAAAATCTTTCTAAACTTAAAGCCCACAATGACAACAGCTCTGGGTTTGCCACAAAGCCAAACTGCTGAGCAGAATATTAAGTGATAAGGGCTAAACCCACCCTAAGGTGATGACTCTGAGTTCATACTGAATTCAATTAGACCAGCTTCATTTTCATCATTAAATTATTTTGATGGGAGTCCTAGAGCTGCTAAAGGAAGAGCTAGCCTTCAATATAATTCACAGAGGAAATGTCCTTGTTTAGTAAGTCAAGGAATAAGTGGAGTTAGAAGGAACCTCTAGCGTAACATCTCATCTATTGCTTACCATCCCTACTACCACATCTCAGTGAAATGGATTTCATTATTCCTAAATCATGCTTGACAAATTGCTATCAAATCTCTCCTAGAGCGTGTCACATGACAATTCAGTTTTGCAAGGGTATTTCAGTAAGCTTGCATAAAATAGAGATGAAGGAATACCCCGTGGCCATTATTATAATAGATGGCTGACCTCCAAGAAGCTGAAGCATATTAATATCTAGCCCAGATGAGTTATTTAGAAACCACTGGAATTTCCATGTATCCTGGACACTTCACTGTATCCAAGAATCCACGTTATTCATGAATTTATTGTGCATCCACTGAATACATGTGAACATGGCTTTTACTGTAACTTAACTAATAAAGGGCAAAGTAAACATAGCCCCTACTGGTAGCCAACATCAAGAAAAATGTGCTAAAGAGTTTGTGACATATCAAAGCATATCAAAGAAAATAGTCCTCTTAAATTCTCTGTGGAGTCAGATGAAGTAAAGCAAATTTAAAAAATCATATATACATATATCTTTACAGCCTGGTTAAACACACCTACACATATACAGCCACCCCCTTTTAATATATGGTTAACATTTATTATGTTCCTATATAGGTTACTAATATGAGTTCTTGAATACAATATTTCTTATAAACCTCTCATCAACCTTATATTTACTTATATTACTTCATTAATGAAAGGAATATGATTCACTCAAGGACACATGGCTAGAAAGTGATAAAACTAGGATTGACCCTTTATCTTCTGATTTCAGATTTCATGCTTTTTCCCCCTACAACTTATGAATCAAGCTAGGATATTTTACTTAATTAAAACTAGCCATTTATGGGTCACTAATTTTCCAAGGATTTAGAAAAATATACTTAATAATGAAGCCTGTGATAATTGAGAATATATCCTTTATGATGATCTGGCTCTTTTGGAGCTTAGTGTTACATTTGAAACATGGTTCATCTTGCTGTAATTCTATAAATGTAGGTAGTAAGAATGTTTAAACAAATGCATACAGTCCCAAGACATTCCCTAGTAATCTGACTGTATTTTTCTTTATTTTGAACAAAACCCAAATGCCCACATTTATTTATCATTGGCAGAAAAAATCAAGGAGTATAGAGTACAATTATTTAAATGTTTCCATTACTCAAATGCTAGACAAATAGAAATGTAAGCACCTTGAAGCTGAGGATCTTGTCTTATTTTTCTTTTTTCCCTTGTGTCTAGCACAATATTAGCTTATAAAAGATGTTAAAATAGTATTTTTGAATGAATAAACATGGAATCAGTAATGTAAAGTCCTAATTGGAACCTAATGAGAGTATGTGAATGAAAAAACATTACATGCAAAGGAAACTCTATAGTCCCCTAGCAGTCGAACATAATTAAAGCTTATTGTAAAATTAAAAGCAAACATTTACATACTGTGTTTTATTTGCCAGGCACTTTTTTAAGCCCTTTAAATATATCTATTCATTTACTTCCTGAAATAACCTTATGAAGTATATATTTTAATTATGTATGTGTATGTCTTTCCTTTATTCTCCTAGATATTAGACTGCTTTAAAGGAACTAGACATGATTTCTCTTGTAACTCAAGCCTGTACCACACTGTTTAGTATTTATTGGATAAGTAAATAAATTCATGAATAAATTGTTTTTCTCTGTTTGGCAGGTATTATAAAGGTCAGGTCACAGCCATGAGTGCCTTTCTTCTACACTATGCCTAGAAGAAGACTGCTGTTTGAATATCAGCTATCACTACAACATTTGCACTTATTTCTGCAAATCTGCAAATTGTCCAAGGTCTGTGCTACTCAGAATTACCCCCTAACCTACCATCATTGCAAACCCCTTGAGTCTATACTCCATACAATCAAAGAGCCTGTCTGCCTATAAGAATGCAGCTTGCACTTTCATAGGATAAGATTAGAGTTAATAAGACAAGAAACTAGGAGCCACGCTGAAATTCTTACGTGTGTCATAGAGTCAGAAAGTTAGGACATTAGGCTGATCTTGGGCATGTGACCAGAGTTTGGTTCCTGGGAAAATAAGTGAAAGAATATATCTGAATATTTGAGCTGACAAATATTAAGAGAAAAAATTCCTGAGGCACCTGTGTGGCTCAGTCAGTTAAGTGTCTGACTTCAGCTCAGGTCATAATCTCATGGTTCTTGAGTACAAACCCCTGATCGGGCTCCGTGCTGACATCTCAGAGCCTGGAGCCTGCTTGGATTCTGTGTCTCCCTGTCTCTCTGCCCATTCCCCACTCACACTCTGTCTTTCTTTGTCTCTCAAAAATAAATAAACATTTCTTTAAAAAGCTGAGAAATTCAACTGAATGATGAGATAATGAAATTAAACATGAGTAGATGTGGATAATTTCTTCAGGCAGGAGGACTTGTGCCAGCATTTAGTGGCAGAAGAAGTACTAACTGGATGCAGAGACATAACAGCTAACAAGCTATTACAGAGATATTATAGATGTGATGAGATAAAGAACAGACAAGTGAAAGAATAGTGAGGATTTGGTGTATGAATGACAATTTACTGTGAAAGGTAAATGGAGAATCAAGGATGAATCCAGTAAAACTGCAAGTACTTTCAAGTCTTAGCGATGGCAAAGAGTGGCAAAAAGTAGAAAACTCTGGAAGAAATGATAGTTTAGGGGAAGGATGACAAGTGCCTATATGAGTGTGAGATGATCCATCCAAAAGCATAGAAAGCAGAAAGTCAGAAAGCCCGTTATCCCTTAGAGTCCACAGGAGAATAAAGACATTTTAATGTCATCTAAGTCAAGGGAATAGAAACTTCAAAAATTTCTCAATTGTCAGATGAATATTTTCAGACCAGTAAATTTTTAAGGTGTCCAGACAATGGCCACTAGTATGTTTGCTTTAGAGGAAATTGATGGACCTCCATGAAACTTGACCACTCTAATCCTCCACCTTGCCTCTAATTGAATACAGAAAAATCTTGGAGTCAGTGACATTTCTTGCTCTCTGTTATATCCCTAACATATAGACTATCACCTGGCACATAGTAGAATCTCTAAAATATTTAAATAAAAAAGAAAGGGCTTGGGGGTGGGGTATGAAGGAAGGCAGGGTTGGAAGAAAGGGAGGGGGAAATATTCCAAAATGCTATTGATTTGTAGTAGACCATGAGACAGAAAAAACAGGAGTTGCTTCTATAAAGTTTGCTTTAAAGCTCTCATTATAGGATAAAAATATCTCTAGCAATGTCACACTAAAGATAAAACAACACTGATTGATTTAGAAATAGAAACACATGTGTTTTTCATACATTTTTCCTCAAATGTGCATTACCCTCAGAGGTCTGTTGCTCAAAATGACAAAAAGTGAGAAACAGTAGTAAGACACTAAAACCATTTAAAAGAACCTCACTTATTGCCTCTTTCCTCATATAATACATAAGACACGCACAAATACTGATTCTGAAGACATTTCATCCCTCAGCTATTTCATTGTACAATGGGGACAACTTAAGGGGACTTAAAGGTGAAAAATGAATTTTATACTATCATAAAAAGTTAAAGTCAGCCCATACATGGCTAAGGTGATACAACTGTAGGTAGTAAATATTCTTTTTATTAATCTGTTTAAGTGATCTGGAGAGGAAACTGTCACACAATAATCTTACCTTTGTTCATTGGATTTTATGATTGCTTCTTTTAGTCACTAGCCATTAAAGTAAATACAGTATCTATCTCATCTTTACCACATGGGAAATTATGCAATATGAGGACAAAGGGTTATAGAAAACAGAAGTTATCTTCTTTATCTAAAAACTCTGAAGAATTATAAGTTCCAAATTCCTTTTTAAATGAAATGCATAAAACTCAAGTATAATGTCCTTTTGTTAAATAAAGGTTGTGTTTGCAATTTTTGAAATATACTAAATTAGCTGCAGGAAAATCTTCCTTTTTCAGAATTTAGAAATCAAGAATCTTCAATATTTTCTTCACCCTCAAACTTCATGCTAAAGAAGTAAATAGGAACAAATTACTTAGAATCTTGGTGACAGAGCCCTACCTAGAATAGCAAAAAGACTTTAAAGAAAAACAGCAAAAAGAGGTTTAAGGTGAAAGTTGTTCAACAGGCATAGGGAAAAATTGACCTTAGATTGGAGATCTTAAGGTTTGTTTCAGAAGGAAAAATAAATGGAAACTGATTGAGGATTGGAAGTGGACTTCAGAAAATTACACTATGAAGCTCCTGAAAGATATGAGAAAAATTAGTTATGGGTACAAAGAAAACTATGCAAGTGAATAAATAGGAAATTATTTTTACCTTCAGGGAGAGGAAGCATATCCATGGTACACAATAACATTCAAATGTGAGTAGCATTTGTATAAGTATAGTATAAAGACTTAATATTATTTTTGACAATAATCATAATGAAACTATAATAAAAGCAAGTTTTTATCTCCCCTAACAGAAAAATCAATAGATAGTGTGGAAAAGTGATTAATCAAAAAAAGACACATACCCACAGTCACCAAATCCCAATGCTAACATATAGACAGATTCCTTAGGTGGAGAAAATGGAAGAAGAAATGCATGTTGGTAAATAGGTGTGAGCAAAATAATGGTACTGGGAATATGTGAGTCATCATTAAAAATATTGGAAATGAGGCTATCATTTTGTGGACTGTCTTGTATGCTAGAATACAAGAAGTTGGAATATTATCCTTTAGGCCACAGAGAGCTAATGAAGGCATAAACCGTGGGGTAATATTATGAAATTAATTATTTTTCAGAATCTGAATCTAACCTCAGTATGTTAAATGGGTTTGGGGAGGAGAGAAACTGTAAATTGTAAAATCAGTTTGAAGCTAAGAAAATAGTCTAATGTCTCTATAGAACTGTCCTTTCATTAACATATAGTTATAGAAAGTTGACACTTGAAATATTATAACTTTATAAAAATTAAGTTAATCAATACTTGAGTACCTGGGTGGCTCAGTCAGTTAAGTGTCCAACTTTGGCTCAGGTCACGATCTCTTAGTGTGTGAGTTCAAGCACTGTATCAGGCTCTGTGCTGACAACTCAGAGCTTGGAACCTGCTTTGGATTCTCTCTCTCTCTCTCTCTCTCTCTCTCTCTCTCTCTCTTTCTCTCTCTCTCTGCCCCTTTCCTGCTCATACTCTGTCTCTCTCTATCTCAAAAATAAATAAACACTAAAAAAAAAAAAAAAACACTTGAGAATTTGTTAGTGGAGTATTTGACTTCCTGCAACAGAGTACTAGTTAGTGAGTTTTATGCTATTAACCAAACTGTTTAGCTTGCTTATTCACTGATCATCAGATAACATCTCCTATAAAAGAAGAATTATGTTTGTTGTATACCTTCTGACCACATTGGCAAAATAGGTAGGATTCCTGACACCCCTCAAAGAAAAACTAACAACTATTCAATAACAAGATACCACTGAGAGAATCCTAGACCATGAGGGTGAGGCTAAAGAATGCCCCTGCATCCCAGAGACCCAGACAGACTAAATTAGAAGGGTAAGAGAAGCAGCTACAAGTTGAATACATTGCCCATAGGCCAATACAGCACCATGAGGAGAGGTCTTCCCTGAGCCTACAACTTCTCTAGTGGGGAAGAGAACCCAGGGAAGACAACCAGACCTCAGCATTGTGGGCTGCTTTGTGGAAACCACTACACTACCAAATCCCATGGGGATTGCAGGGGACTCTGTAGCTGTCAACCACTGGAAATCTGAAGGCAATGAAAAAGAGGGGTGGGGCTTGTGAAAACCAGCACATGGATATTGGCAGATGGCATTCAGACCTGCCATGCCCAAGTAGTAATTCCAACTTAGAGTTTTGCTCATCTGCAGAACCAAATTGGAGACACTCTCTGACAAGGTACGTGGCAGCATGCAGATCTCCTCAATTCAGATTCTTAAACAGGAAATTTTGTCAGCCCTAGAGCCCAGTTTACCCATATCCAGGCATGGAGCTAAGTTATAACCCCACCAACTGTGGAGAGTATCTCCTGGCTATATCTGACTAGAGAGGCTAGTGGAAACACCTGGAAGCCCTGTAGCTCAGCAATGCTTAAACTGAAAGCTGGATGGGTAGAGCTGATCACCCCAGAACAAAGTCAGTACCAGATATGGGAGATTCCCATGGTATGGACAGGGAGAAGTATTGCAAAAGCTTATTGCCAAGGCTGCGGGTAGCTCCCAAACCCTCTCAACTGGAGAGCTGTTTGGGAAATTGGGAGTTGCTTGGAGCAACCTCTCCCCTTTGAACCCAAGCAAGGGAGCTGAGATACAGCCCCACCCACCCACTTTGGCTCCAGCCCCATCTGACCAGAAGACCTGGAAACTGTGTGGCCCAGTGATGCTCCAGCCAAGAGAAGAGCAGGAAGAGCTGACAGTTTGCAAAGCAAAGCCAGTGGACCTGTTCAGCCAGAGAACTTGGGATGCAGGTTAGCTTGAGTTAAGATAATGAACAAAGAGCTTTACTAGCCTTAGAGCTGCTTATCCTACAACATGCAGGCAGGGAAACTACTATATAGCCCAGCTCATTAGTGAATACCACCTCTCACCTGCCCAACAAGGGAACCTAACCAGAATACATGGGAAGCTGTGTAGCACATCCAACAGCCCTGTTTACAGTGGCACTTTAACAAAGAACACAGCCTGTGGCTTTTCGCATCTGCAGAGCAGAACTGGTAGTCTCACAAGACCAGGGAATTCAGGGCATATTCTTGCCTGATTTGGGTCTCCAAACGATGAGCTCTCCAGGCTTTTGTCCATCCTGGTGCCCTTCCAGGCCCAAGCAGAGAACCCAGACAACTATGGAGCTCATCCCATGGCCTCACTTGGGTAGAAAACCAAGTCAGAAGTCCTATACAACTGTTCTCAGCTATTTCCCATTCCCATCCTCAGACCTCAAACATTTTCCTCACCCAAAAATAGGTCATAATAGCAGGCCCCACCTGCCCAACAATATTACCAGACAATGGCCCAGAAACCTAAACTGAGCTGATTGGTGAAGATCCGTCTCAGCCAAAAATGTAAAGTCTGGAAGAGGAACCCAATTACTCAAATGCAGAGATCCAAATGTAAGAATGAAGGATCATTAAAGGCCAGGTAAATATGACACCACCAAAGTAAAGTAATAAAGTCTAATAACCGATCTTAAAGAAATGGGTATCCTTGAACTGTCAAACACAGAATTCAGAATAATCCTTTTAAAGAAATTTAATGAGCTGCAAGAACACACAGATAACTAAATTAAATTAGAAAAGCAATGCATGAACAAAATAAGAAATTCGAGAAAGCTATGAAGACCATCAAAAAACTCCAAACAGAAATCCTACAGGTGAAAAATACAATAACTGAATTGAAAAATTCAATAGAGTTTGAAAAGCAGACTTGACCATACAGGAGAATCAATGACCTGGAGGACAGGACATTAGAAATTATACAGTCAGAGGAGAAAAAGAAAAAAGAATTAAAAAGAGTGAAGAAACTCTATGACACTTAAAGGACACAATGGAAAGAAACAATATTCACATTATGTTCATTCCAGAAGGAGAAGAGAAAGAAGAAGGGACAGAAAGAATATTTAAAACAGTAATGTTTGAAAATTTCCTGGGTTTTCTCCTATGGCAAGAAATGGACATTCAGCTCCTTGAGGCCCAAAAGACTCCAAATATTTTGAACCTGAATAGGACTACAGTGAGACACATTATAATTAACTCAAAGTCAAAGACAAAGACATAATTTTAAGAACAATAAGGGAAAAGAGAGAAGTTACATACAGGGGAACTCCCATAAGACTACTGGTGGATTTCCAATAAACATTCCAGGACAGAAGAGAAGGGAATGATATTTTCATTATACCAGAAGAAAAAATATGGTCATCCAAGAATACTATTCCCAGTGAAACTGTCCTTTAAAAATAAAAGAGGGAATAAGATTTTCCCAACAAAGCTGAAGGAGTTCATTATTATGAAGAAGTTCATTACCATTAAATCTGCCTTACAAGAAATGCTAAAGGGATTTCTCTGAGTGGAAGTGAAAGAATGCTAATTAACATCATAGCAACTTAAAAAGCTAGAGTAAAACTCACTGGTAATGGTAAATATATAGTCAAAGCTAAATTTCGTAATTTGGTAATGATGGTATATAATTCACTTACAACTCTAGTTTGAAAGTTTAAAAATGAACATAGTAAAAATAACCATAATTACAATAATATGTTATTCATTATGCAATATACAAAATATATAAAGTATAAAAGCAATAAAAGAGTAAAAAGTTTTGGAATTCTAGTGAAGTTAAGTTGCTATCAATTTAAAATAAGATGCTATAAGTTTAAGATATTTTACGTAAGTCTCATGGTAACTACAAGAAAAAAACCCTGTAGTAATTATACAAAAGAACACGATAAAAAAGAAGTCAAGGTATTCTGATAACCAAAGTCATCAAAGCACCAAAAAAAGATAGTGGGATAAGGAACAAGGAAAACTGGATCTACAAAACAACCAGAAAACAATAAAATTGTGATATTAAGTCCTTACCTATCAATAACTATTTTAAATATATACAAATTAAATTCTCTAATAAAAAGACATAGAATGGTTAAATGGGTTTAAACAAGATCCAACAATATACTACCTACAAGAGACTCACTATAGTGTTAAGGACACATAGAGAGTCCCTGAAACGATGGAAAAAATCATTTCGACCAAATGATAACCCAGAAAAAAACAGGAGTAGTTATACTTATATGGGACAAAATACGCTTTGCCAAAAATGGTAAAAAAACAAAACAAAAAAAAGACCAAGAAGGTCATTACATGATGACAAATGGGTCAAATCATCAAGAAGATACGACAATTATAAATATTTATGAACCCACCATTAGAGCATCTAAAGATTTCCAGTTATAAAGAAAAATAACTACTAGGGATGTAATGTACAACATGATGACTATAGTCATATCATACTGCTGTATGATATATAGCAAAGTTATTAAGAGGGTAAATCCAAAGAGGGCTCATCATAAGGAGAAAATCTTTTTGCTTTTCTTCTTTCTTTTCTTTACATTATATCTATATGAGATGATGAATGTTATCTGAACCTATTGCAATAATCATTCCACATTACATGTAAGTCAAACCATTATGTTGTATGCATTAAACTTATACAGGCATATATGCCAATTATCTCTCAATAAAATTAGAAAATATGTGTAATAGAACTCATACAGTAAAACAAGAAAAAGTTAGTATAATTATTATTTTCTGATAGCAAGTAGTTTATAGCATTTACTATATAGTGGGTAGCATTCTATGTTTTGCATATATTAAGAGATTTAATCCCTAGTAACACTATGCAATAGATAGTACTCTTATTCTTATGTTACAAGACAGTAAGATACACAAAAGTTAAATAACTCACCCAGGGGCACCTGGGTGACTCAGTTGGTTAAATGTCTGACTTCGGCTCAGGTCATGATCTCATGGTTCATGGGTTCGAGCCCCACGCTCCTAGCCACTATACTAGGTTGCCTCTAATTCAAATAAATGAAAATGATAAGTAAAAAGATTTCTTTAGGCCTCTCATTTCTTCTAATCAATGTTTTCATATAAGAAAAAAAAAACACAAACATATGGGGACTTACATCAACTGAGCTTCATTTTCCCTCATCTCTAAAATGACAAAAATAATAACTGTAATTGAGGGGATTTTGTTAGCATTATAAGTTAACTCACATTTTTTGTATCTCCTTCTATCCATGACTTCCCACTCTGCCTCTGGACTTGCTCATGTTTTATGGGCTAAATTGTGTCCTTCTCCTAAAAATTCATATGTTGAAGCCCTAACTCCTATACCTCAAAATTTGACCATATTTGGGAATAAGACCTATAAAGAGATAATCATGTTAAATGGGGTCATTGGAGCTGAACTTATCCAATCTGACTTGTATCCCCATAAGAGGGAATTTGAACACAGAGAGACACCAGGAATGCAAGTACACAGGGGAAAGACCACGTGAGTACACAGTGGGAAAGTGGCAATCTGCAAGTTAATCAGAGATGCCTCAGAAAGCAAAAAACAAAACAAAACAAAACAAAACAAAAAAACTTGCCAACACCTTGATCTTGGACTTCTAGCCTCCAGAAGCATGAGAAAATTATTTTTTGTTTTTAAGGCATCTAATCAGGGGTATTTTGTTATGGCAGCCCTAGCAAACTAATGCACCATATAACTCGCTTTACCCAATAGGATGTTAGTATGTATGACACAAATAGAAACTGAAAAAGCACTTTCCATCTGCTCTCACTCTTGTTCTCTGCCATTATGTTAAGAGCATACTCAGTACCTTCTAGAAGAATGAAAAGGAAATGGAATGGAGTTGAGTAACCATGGTTAAGTCACTCTTAGATCATCCAGTAACTAGTCCACTCCCAGATAGGTAACCAAAATTACCCAAGACCACATCCTGCTCAGTCCAGCCAAAAGCACCAATAGACCTATGACCTAAATATTTGATTATTGTTTTAAATCACTGCTTTGTGGGGAATGTGTTATTCAGGATTATTATAGTAATAGATATTCCATACAAGCATCAGATTAAATACCTTGTCACCTGGCACATAGTAGCAGCCCAATTATTTAAATTCAGCTTCTACACTTCTCAAATGTCTTGAAGAAGGTCAAAGTAAATAAGTCCTTTGCCAATTTACTCATATCAGATTTGTAGACAAGGCTCTAGTAATTAGAAGAAAGTAGAAACTAAAACATTCACTTCAAAGTAAGGGAATTAATGAGAATATAAGATTTTCTTCTTTTAAAGGATGTACATGTCCATTATACACTATCTTAAATACTAACAAGCCTCATTTCCCTAATTTCATTAGTAAGGAAATTCACAATTACCTGTAGTTTTGTTAAATAAATCAATTCTCTAAGTCTCTCAAATTAATTATCATTAGTGCAGATGATTTCTGTGGCCACAGTAAATAAAGCTCTTATCAACTGCCAGCAATGCTTCTCTCAAAGCAAGATTTGATTCCATTATTTTAAAAAAGTACACTCAGAAAAACACATAGCTTGGTATGAGAAAAAAATTAGAAATAATCATTCAAATAAACTCTTTTCTTAAAGAACCTAATGCTTGAAAACTTTCTGTATTATCCCCAAATTTTGTTCCCCAACTGTTGCAATCCGGGTCCACACAGGAGGCAGAAACCATAACATAATATAAAAAGAATTTTATTATAAATAAAAATTAGGCAATAATAAAAGAAATACTATAAGATATACAGAAAACTCTATAGGATAGTCTAGGACTGATAGAAAATACCCGAATAAAGACAAGTCTGGATGAAGGTACCCGCCCTAGAAGGTTCAAACTTTGTCAAAAGAGCTGTGGTTGCAATCCACTAGATTGTGGAAAAGTTCTCTGTGTTGCCTAAACCCAGATCTTGTCCACAGTAACTGGGCAAGTAGGAAACAACATTCTGAGACACAGAAGAGCTCCAACCAATGGGCTAGCATGCATCCAAACACTTGGAGTCAAGGTGTCTCTGTGGGCAGGAGGCCTGGAACACATGTTGTCTATGTTGGGAAAGCCACAGAAAGGTGATGGACAGACCGGACCAGGAATACAGTCTCAGAAGGATCATGTGTTCCAGCTGCATGGCTGGGCAAGGCATCACTGGATATCCTTACACTCACATGGCGGTTCAACTGTACAGCCTCTGGATCTGGCAAGAGATGCCCCATTCTACAATACCCCTTCAGCTTCCTCTACTGAGGAAGCTTAACATTATGCTCATGGTAGAGGAGAAATGGTTTAAGAAATTCTATCTATCACAGCAAAGTAAGCTGTAATCAAAATATGAGAGTGAGTGTGGAGCAGAGAGACAATAAATTGATAATCAGCATACTTACCAAAGCTTAAACATTCACTGTGAAGGGGGGTTCAACACGTTCCCAAGCAATGATATTATTTCAATAGTAATTGTGGATTTTATCTGATTTCAGATTTTTTAACCTAAAAAGTGAAATTAACCAATTTAACAAACTGAAGATAGTTTCTTTCTATATATTTAATGGCCTTCCCAAGCACAAATTCATAATATAAATTAAATTAGCAACACCTTTTTGAATTATTCTTATTTACTAGCTAAAATTTTCCATCAACAGAGCGTAACATATGATTATAACAGAGCTGAAGAGATAAAAAAAACATACTCCTGAGTATGTTGAAACATATCTAAATATTTTTAAAAATTAACTATGAATTTCTACTTCTAATAATAAACTTTCCTTAGAAGTATAAATGTAAGGTACTCCAGGACAGGTTCAAGTTCACTTAGTATTCCTTGTAACTAAACCCTTTATTCTCAGAGAAGCTAAGTGCTAGAGTCTTAGAAGTGAGAAATAAGATTTCTCCCTAAAATCTCTCTGTGTTAGTCTGATAGGGTTACTTTCAAAAAGTACCCATTGCATATTTCCAAATATGGATGTCTGACACTTAACTACCCCAAACTCTATTTTGTTGAAAACTATTTTCCCCACCAAATTTACCCTTCTCTTGCCTTCTTTATTACATTTGATGACTTTCCTATTTAACCAGTTATTTAAGGAACAGAAATCTGAGTCTTTCTAAATTAACTTAGCATTACCAACTACTTCCAGTATTCCAAAAACATTCAAATTTCTTCACCTTGATACCATGACACCTGCTGTGTCTTCTCCATAAAATAAGATTTCCTTCCTTGTCTTGCCAGTGAACTCCTGCCATCTCTTTCAAGACCCGCCTCAAATTCTCCTCCTCTCTAACACATTAACTCATAACAGCATAAGGAATCAATTGCTCAAAATATGCTTACTGATTTCTCCACTTTAACCTGTTTGTTCTGTTTTTCTTTGAAACTAATAAAAAGAAAAAAATATTTTTTCAGCTCTTTTAGAAGTTCACACCAAGTTCTAGCAACTTTTCCAATATTTTATAAACCTTTTGTCTAAGATTGTTTATGAAAAGATCTGCCTTCCACATGAGATAATGAGCTCCCTAACCTAACATAGCAAATTATAATGGGTAAATATTGAAGTAATTGGTTCAGCTGACTAGTTTCCTATTAAACAATTCCCTATCATATCTTTGCCTTTCTGGAAGAAATATCTCAGTTTTCTTTAAATTTTCAGTTGACATTTCTTTATATAGGTATTCAGATAGGAAATATAGCTTAGGGAAGGTGGCAAGAGATAAGACCAGAGAGATAGGCAAGGAGAATCCTGCACATCATCATTAGGAACTGGAGTATTAGCCTAAGAAGCCAGCAGAACTCTTAATTCAAGAGAGTTACGTAATATGATTTATATTTTAAAGAGGATTCTGCTGTATGAAAATTGGATTTTAAAAGGTCTCTACTGGGTATAAAGCTGTTGCAATAAATGATAGTTGGTAGCCATGGAAAGAGAAAGGTATAGACAAACTGTGTATATTTTGTTAGTGTAACAAATATGAAGGTGAGAAAAAGGAGACATCAAAGATAACTACTACTAGTTTTCATTTTGGTCAACTAAGTGAAGAGTGATGTCATTTACTGAAGAGGGAAAGAGAATGAGGAGTAGTTTCAGAATAAAATTAAAATTTGCATTTAGACATATTAAGTTGAAAATGACTAGTAAAAATGAAATGTGTCAATATATCTATATATCAAGCCAAGAGCTCACGATGAGTTAAAGGCTAAAAAAGGTAGACTTGAGATTCATTAGCATTTGGACGGAATTAAATCTATGGTGCTGGATGGAATTGCCTAGGGAGAAAGTCAGGGGAGGAGGAGAATGGAGGGAAGACTAAGGAACAAACTCTGGGGTCCCCAATATTTAGACACAGGATAAAGACAATGAAAAAAAAAACTGAGAAGTAAGGCACAGTGAAAGAGGTGGAAAACCAAGGGAAATAAGTGTATCATAGCACACTGTTTAACTCTGCAAAGCAACATTTACACTCATGACCATGTTTTCAACATTTAGAATCAGTGTCTAGAATATTTGGGCTATGGTTACAAAACAGAATGTATAGCTTTTTAATCCTGAAAGTATAAATGTAAGTTTATAGAAAACAGAAAGTAGGAGTTGGTTGGAAAAAGAAAGGGATAAGTTGTGAGGATGCTAAACAAAATCTCAATTATAAAGCGGAAAGAAATGCACTAGTGCTGAAACAAGACATGCAAACTATTTTGAAGTGTTGATGTAACTAGAACTATGACAAAAAAATTTAAAATCCCTTCCAGGGAAGAAATAGAACAAGGATCTGTTCCTTCTCATTTTAAATACTTCCACACTATTTTATGTTTTAATCATGTGCACGTTTTACCTTGACATAAGCAAAAATTTTAATTTAAACAGTGATTGCAGAGCCTCAATGGGGATGTGCGATGGGGGGAGGAATAAAATTAAATTGGATTGGTAAAGCTGAGATAATCTGACCCAGAAATTCTAATTCTAGTAATATTCCTTACGGAAATATTTAGAAATGACGACAAAGATTTATGTACAAGTATGTTTGCCACCGTATTAATTATAATAGTAAAAGGCTGGAAACTACCTACATAATAAATATTTGGAGATGATTTAAATAAATTATAGTTTATCCTCAAAAATAGAATATTAAACAGCCACTAAATCATTTTTGAGATTATTTAGGAACATACATAATGTTCACATCACGTATTTATTCTAAGTAAAATCCAGAGTTAAAAAAAACTGTGTGTGTGCACATAAACATGCATAATATTGGGTGCCCAGCAAATATATGGTTCAAGAACAAGAACTGACAGTTCTGTACAAAACTGGGAATTTACTACCAACAGATTCTTCCTAAAGAAGCTTTTTAAATGTGTTCACCTAAAGGAAAGAACATTCTAGAAAGGAGATCTAAGAAGAGTAATGGTGAAGAAAGAAAAATTTTTAATATGTAGATAAATTCAAATGAACATTGATAGTGAACTTAAAAAAAAGAAAGAACTAAAATCTTAGTGGAGAAAACTATACAATTTGGGAAAGCAAGATGAGTTAAAATATTCTAAAATGTTTTAAGAAGAAGGTAAAATTATTTAGACATTTTGGCATACACATACTAAAAAGTCTAGGCTGTTGACAAAGTACATAAGAATTTATTGCTTCAGAAATAGTACAAGGGGGAAAAAAGGACAAGGTTGGAATTATTTGATTAGGAAATAGGCAAAAGAAGAAAAAAATTAAAATTGGGGGAAAACAGGACTAAATACAAAGTACAAAATAAAATAGTAAAAATGTATACAGATATATCAGTAATCCTTTATTGTGATTTTTTAATATACATGTACTAGACTCAACAGTTAAAACACAAAATTGTGAGGCTGGAATGTTTAAGATACATTTAAAACCCCTTTAGGAGAAACAAAACATAGTGCCTTTACTCTAACAGGAATGCCATGAGAGTGCTTTGAATACCTAAGCTTTTGCATCAACAATAACCCTGTGTCCAGCAGCTCTCAAAACCATTCACTTTTCCCAGTGCACGCTTACCTAAGTAGATGACTAAATCTCTTTGGGAAAAAACTGGGAGAGTTCGCCATGATGTTGCAAAGTCCTTCCTCAAGGGGTATGATCACTCATTACAGTTCTGAGTGTGAAAACTGGCTCATGTCTGGAAATTGGTCAAGGAGTCAAAGGTTTACTATTGGGAAGGCTCATCTCAGCTATTTATCCCTTCTTGATGTCTTTTGATCATATATGTTAAGCAGTGTGTTTATAGACTGCCCATCTTTGTTGGTTCTAGGAAAATCTTGTTCTCTGAATCATTTTCATATAACCCTTGGGTCATGATCCCTTAGTTGCCATTCTAACTTGCCGCCTATTACGGTAATTAGGCTCACCTTGGTTATAAAAATTAAGTGTGGCTACTTGTCCTCTTTTATTCCGTGTTCCTATCTCCCCCCTTGTTACTAAATAGCATCTCCTACCATCTGAACCACTTCTGAGCTTTATAACATATTGGTCCCCTCACTAATACATTCCTTACCACCTTATAAAATGGATTGACCTTTGCATATGTTAATAGTCCTAACATTTGCCCAATTAGTTTATGCTAAGATTTACATTATTGGTGGTATGGTGGTCATAAATGAAGTCAGTGCCTGATGTGAAGGTTTGTCAGACAAGACATTTGCCTCTTTGGAGGACTTTGCTTAGTCTTCAAATAAAGAGAGGGTGCTGTATCTTCCAAAGGAATGGGTGGGCCACTTTTGCAGGCCAAATGTATTCAGGAGAATTAAGGAATTCAAGATTTCAAGTACATCTACTCAGATATCTTGGGTGTCAGGTTCTACATTTTACCTATTAAGGTTCTGGTTTTAACAAAAAGAGCTTTCTCTGAAGTTGTGACTTTATACATTTACAACTTTTAGAAGAAAATACAGGTTATCTCTACAACTTTGGAGTAGGTATGGGTTTCCTAAGACACACACACACAAAACCCCCTCAAGGAATTCAAATAAAATTAACTTTATGAAGAAAGGGGCTTTTATAAAAGAAAAATGACAAATCTAGGAGACTCATGGGAAGTCAGACTCATGTAGGTAGGCATACATTGTTTTCTTTTTCATTCCACTCTTTTCTGTGGTCTCACCCCAACACACAGTAGGCAGTGCCTGGCAACCATAAACAAAAGCAGGGCATGGGAATAGTGAGTGTGTTACCAAACTCTGAAATCAGATTCATATGTCTGGTGCACAGTGAGGCAATCTCTGAGTCACCAGGTTTGAAGTAGAGAAAGTTTTATTATCAGAAAGGCAGCTCAGCAAGAAGACAGGGGAGCATTCCCAAATCTGCCTTCCTGACAGGTTGGAACTAGTTTTTTTATATATGTATGTAAACCTAGGAGTTCAGGTTACATACATATTAATGAAAAAGAGAGGGAGACTTATGCCTATCCATAAGAAAAGATGGAGCATACACATAGAGCAAACATGTATGTAACATATACCCCATTGTCACTTTGGGGTAGAGACTTAACAACAAAACAAATCAAAAATTAATCCTTGACATCAGGAGGTTATCTTAGGATGAGGAGAAGGGGATTTGGGCATAAACTGGAATGGGGTCTTGGACTCTTAGCTGGAAGGAATCCAGAGTCTTAGTTGTTCATAGGCCAGAACCACATCAGTTGACCTGGAATCCAGGCTTCTGTAGAGACAGATCATTTGTTAGTGTAGTCTGAAAAGAAGCAATAGTTGATTATGGAGAAACAGGTCTCTGAAAAACAAGCTTTAAGTTTTCTACTAGTTTCAACCTCATTAACCCTATGGTGCCTGGTTTCAGGTAGAAGACTTCATTCTGCAACTCTCAGGATGACACCACTGCATTCTACTCTGGGCATCCTTCTCCAGATAAGCTCTGGAGTCCAAAGAGCACACCTCCAGTGCACAACTTGATTTCTCCCACTGAACATAAGGCTTCACATTTTAACACATTCAAGGACCCAAGGGTGAGTCTATAGCTTATAGTACACAAGAGTTTTACTGCTAGCCAGGTGACAGAGAACTTTGCATGTAGACATGTTAAACTGAACAATGTTTACAAATATTTTAGTTCATAGAAAAATGACTACTTTAAGTGATCAGTCGATGAACATCAGCAAGCTTGGGAGTTGAGTCTAGCATTTAATGACAGGTGAAACATCTGATATTGACCAGGAAGAGGATGAATATGGAAGTGAGGGTGATAGTGCATCAGGTTTTGAGTGGGGTCACCACAGCTGGCAAGGAAGCTGCCAGCCTCCCCAGGAAATAAGTATGTTCTTGCTGTCACCCTCATGGCTATCCTCCCTGCTGCCACTGTGAAAACAAATAAAAGTAAAGCAGGATGTTAAGAGATAAGGAAATATAATATTTAAAAAATAAAGAGTGGATTTTAATGTTAGGAAAGATTAAAACTAAAATTGAGAGTGAACTAGGAAAAAATAGAAATTATGAATGAACACCTGAATGCAAATAAAGAGGTTAGGAGTTTTAAAATAGAATAAAATAGGTGAAATTAAACATAAATGTCAATAAGATTAGAGGATCAAAAGCCATCAATGTAAAGGACATAAAAAGTTACTGTTAAAAGCTAAAACCCATTGAATAAAAATCAAATGTAACAGAGGGAATTAAGGATTAAAAAATATGAATTATGACAAAAATAAAATTAAGAATAAGAAAGAGTATAGAAATGTTTAAGGTAAAATACATACAAAATGCTTGAAGTCTAGACGAATAGATGAGAAATAGTATAAAGAGGTGGAGAGAGAGAGAAACCACACAGCAGAGGGCTTCCACCTTCAATTCACATATCACCCTTATTTGTTTTTGCTGTTCCTGCCATGAGATAAACCTTCCTACCTTCTATACCTGGCTAATGACTATATCCTTCAAATCTCAAATATCACTTTCTTCAGGAGATGAAACACACACACACACACACACACACACACACACACACACACATCTTTCTGCCCAAGCTGGGTTAAATACTTCTCTGTGATGTAAAAGAATCCTGCATTTACCTCAGATCAATATTTCTGTCTCTAGCCCTATCCTCCTCAGAAACTTACTCTGTATTCTTTGCTGTACAAAGAAGTAATATTATAACCACTTGTTAAAATAAAATTAAAAAATAAGGAGCTTTACCAAACCCTGAATTTTTTTTTTGGACTTTATCCATTCAGCAAGTATTTCCTAAATACTCACTCTGTGTCAAACTCTGTGCTAGGATCTGTGAATACAGAGATCAATAAGACCTGTCCTCAAAAAATTAATAGGTGAATTGGGGAGATAAGTAATAAGAAAACAAAATTATACCAGAATGACCCTGATAAACCTATGAGTTTCACATTTCAATTAGTTCATATTGATGTCACATCCACATCAAGTCTGTCTGCATTGGTAACATTCTCTGTTTCCAGAGCTACATCCTAAGTGGAATTTTGAGTGTCCTTCATTAAATATTTTATAGCACAGTAACAGAAAAAGCAGTCTATTAGAGCAATCCTTAAGAAAATACTGAGTGTAAAGCTACCTCATTTCACCAGGGTGATGAACTTTTGGGCTGGACCATTTGATGGAGATGCTCAGGTCAAGAAGTCTGTAATTCTTGTTAATAATTTTAAGATACATTTCCCTCTGAGCACAGGCACAAGAGATAAAACCCCACAGTGTACCTATATGTATAAATTCTGTTTTATGATGTACTTAGACTCATTTTGTGGCAAGAGGAAAAATCAATAATATAAACTCCCAAAAATAGTCCTTTAAGAAAAAGAAAATTTTGGGGGCACCTGGGTGGCTAAGTTGCTTATGCACCCAACTCTTAATTTCAGCTCAAGACATGATCTCACATTTCATGAGTTTGAGCCCCATGTTGGGCTCTGTGCTGACAGCGTGGAGCCTACTTGGGATTCTCTTTCTCTCTCTCTCTCTCTCTCTCTCTGCCCCTCCCCCAACTTGTGAGTGCTCTCTCTTTTGCCCTCAAAATAAATAAACTTAAAAAATCAAAATAAATAAAAAGAAAAATTTTCTTCTCCTCAGATTGAAATGTTTACCAAAAGACTGGTATTAGAATACAGCTGTAAGATCTGTGTTTACCAACAAGCTTTACATTATCTTTCAGGGGTCTTATTTTCCATAACAAAAATAAACTCTTCCTTCCTATGATGGCTTTAATAGGACAGGGATTACTATAACTATCTTTTTTTTTAATTTTTATTTAAATTCTAGTTAGTTAACATACAGTGCAATATTGGTTTGAGCAGTAGAATTTACTGATTTGTGACTTACATACAACACTCCATGCTCATTAGAACAAGTGTCCTCCTTAATATCATTCACCTAGCTAACCCATCCCCTATCGCCTCCCTCCGTCAACCCTCAGTTTGTTCTCTCTCTTTAAGAGTTTCTCATAGTTTGTTTCCCTTTCTCTTCCTCCCTCTCATATGTTCATCTGTTTTGTTTCTTAAATTACACATATGAGTGAAATCATATGGTATTTGTCTTTCTCTAACTCATTTCACTTAGCATAATACATTCTAGCTCCATCCATGTCATTGTAAATGGCAAGACTTCATTTTTTTTGGATGGGTGAATATTATTATATTATCTCTTTATCTCTCTCTCTCTCTCTCTCTGTGGTATATATACCACATCTTCTTTATCATTTCGTTATTCAATGGACATTTGGGCTCTTTCCATTATTTGGCTATTATAACAATCCTGTGATAAACATTGGTGTGCATGTACCCCTTTGAATCTGTATTTTTTATCCTTTGGGTAAATGCTTAGTAGTGCAGTTGCTGGATATTAGGGTAGTTCTATTTTTAACTTTTTTGAGAAACCTTCATACTGTTCTCCAGAGTGGCTCGACTGGTTTGCATTTCCACCAGGAATGCAAGAGAGCTCTCCTTTCTCCACACCCTCATCAATACCTGTTGTTTATTGTGTTGTTCATTTTAGCCATTCTGACAGGTGTGAGCTGGTATCTCATTATGATTTTGATTTGTATTCCTTCATGATGAGTAAGGCTGAGCATCTTTTCATGTGTCTGTTAACCATCTGGGTGTCTTCTCTGGAAAATTGTCTGTTCATGTCTTCTGCCCATTTCTTAACTGGATTATTTGTTTTTGGGGAGTTGAATTTGATGACTCCTTTATAGATTTTGGATATTAACCCTTTATCAGATATGTCATTTGAAAATATCTTCCCCCATTTCATAGAGTGCCTTCTATTTTCAGTGATTGTTTCCTTTCCTGTGTATAAGTTGTTTTTTGTTTGTTTGTTTGTTTGTTTTTTATGTTGATGAAGTCCCAATAGTTAATGTTTGCTCTTGTTTCCTTTGCCTTCAGTGATGTGTCTAGTAAGAAGTTGTGGCTAGGTCAACGAGGTTGCTGTTGTGGTCTCCTCTAAGATTCTGATGGTTTCCTGTCTGATATTTTGGTCTTTCATCCATTTTGAGTATATTTTTGTCTATGATGTGAGAAAGTGGTCCAGTTTCATAGTTCTGCATGTTGCTGTCCAATTTTGCCAACACCATTTGTTGAAGCAAATGTCTTGTTTCCATTGGGTATCCTTTCCTACCTTGTAGATCAGTTCACCATACAGTTGTGGGTCCGTTTCTGGTTTTTGTTTTTTTTTTTTTTCTCTGATCCATTGACCTATGTGTTTGTTTTTGTGCCAATACCATACTGTCTTGATGACTACAGCTTTGTAATAGGGCTTGCAATCTGGAATCATGAATGCCACCAGTTTTGTTTTTCTTTTTCAGGATTATTTTGGCCATTTGGAGTCTTTTGTGGTTCCATACAAATTTTAGGATTGTGTGTTCTAGCTCTGTGAAAAATCCTGGTAGTATTTTGATATAGATTGCATTAAATGTGTAAATTGCTTTGGGTAGCATAGACTTTGTAACAATATTTGTTCTTCCAACCCATGAGCATGGAATGCTTTTCCATTTTCTCTGTCCTCTTCAATTTCTTTATAAGTTTTCTATAGTTTCCAGAGTATAAAAGTTTTACCTCTTTAGTTAGGTTTATTCCTAGGTATTTTTGGGTTTTGGTGCAATTGTAACTGAGAGAGATTCTTATATTTCTCTTTCTGCCACTTCATTATTCGTGTGTACAAATACAGCAGATTTCTGTATGTTGATTTTGTATCCTGCGATTTTACTGAATTCATGTATCATCTCTAGCAATATTTTGGTGGAGTCTTTTGGTGGATATGCTATATAGAGTATCATGCCATCTGTGAACAATGACAGTTTGACTTCTTCCTTGTTGGTGTGGCTGCCTTTCATTTCTTTTTGTTATTGGATTGCTGAGGCTGGGACTTCCAGTACTATATTAAATAACAATGGTAAGAGTGCACATCCCTGTCTTGTTCCTAATTGTAGAGGAAAAGCTCTCAGTTTTTGAGGATTAATATAATCCTCAATGGGTTTTTCATGGATAGCCTTTATGATATTGAGATATATTCCCTCTAACCCTACTTTGTTGAGGGTTTTTATCAAGAAGAATGCTGTACTTTGTCTAATGCCTTTCCTGCATCTGTTGAAAGGAGCATATGGTTCTTATCCTTTCTTTGACTGATGTGATGTATCACATTGATTTGCAAGTATTAAGCCATCGTAGCAGCCCAGGAATAAATCCACTTGATCGTGGTGAATGATTCTTTTAATGTACTGTTGAATTTGATTTACTAGTATTTTGTTGAGAATTTTTACATCCAGATTAATCAGAGATATTAGCCTGTAATTCTCCTTTTTAGTGAGGTTTTTGTCTGGTTTTAGAATCGAGATAATGCTGGCCATGGAGAATGAGTCTGAAGATTTTTCTTCCATTTCTATTTTTTGGAAAGTTTTTTTTTTAATTTTTTTTTTAATGTTTTATTTATTTCTAGGAGAGAGAGAGAGAGAGAGACAGCGTGAGCAGGGGAGGGTCAGAGAGAGAGGGAGTCACAGACTGAAACAGGCTCCAGGCTCTGAGCTGGCAGTCAGCACAGAGCCCGACGCGGGGCTCGAACCCACGAACCGCGAGATCATGACCTAAGCGAAAGTCGGACGCCTAACCGACTAAGCCACCCAGGCGCCCCTCTATTTTTTGGAAAGTTTTGAGAGGGATAGATATTAACTCTTTTTTAAATGTCTGATAGAATTCTCCTGGAAAGCCATCTGACCCTGGACTTTTGTTTGTTGGGAGATTTTGGATTATGGTTTCAATTTCTTTGCTGATTATCGGTCTGTTCAAATTTTCTATTTCTTCCTGTTTCAGTTTTGCAGCTTTCTAGGAATTTATCCATTTCTTCCAGATTGCCTAGTTTGCTGGCATATGATTTTTCATAATATTTTCTTTTAATTGTATTTCTGTGGTGTTTGCTGTGATCTCTTCCCTTTTATTTGTGTTTTATTTATTTGGGCCCTTTCCATTTTCTTTTTGACAAGTCTGGCTAGGGGTTTATCAATTATATTAATTCTCTCAAAGAACCAGCTCTTAGTTTCATTGATCTGTTCTACTGTGTTTTTTTTTCCCCCATAGTGTTCACTTTTGCTAGTCTTTATTATTTCCTTTCTGCTGGCTTTAGGCTTTATTTGCTGTTCCTGTTCTAACTCCTTTAGATATAAGGTTAGGTTGTGTATTTAGGACCTTTCTTGCTTCTTGAGATAGGCATGAACTACAATGTACTTTTTTCTTAGGACTGCCTTTGCTGCATCCCTAATGTTTTGAACTGTTGTGTTTTCACTTTAATTTGCTTGCATGTACTTTTTTATTTCCTCTTTAATTTCCTGGTTAAACCATTCATTTTTAATAGGATGTTCTTCAACCTCCAAGTATTTGTGATCTTTCCAAGTTCTTTCTTGGGGTTGACTTCAAGTTTCAGTGTTGTTGTTGAAAATAGGTATGGTATGATCTCAATTTTTTTGCACTTGTTGAGAGCTGATTTGTGACCCAGTATGTGATCTATTCTGGAGAATGTTCTGTGTGCACTTCAAAAGAATATTTACTCTGCTGCTTTTGGATGAAATATTCTGAATATATCTGTTAAGTCCATCCAGTCCAGTATGTCATTCAAAGCTGTTGTTCCCTTGTTGATTTTCTGTTTAGATGATCTGTCCACTGATTTAAGTGAGGTACTAAATTCCCCTACTGTTATTATATTATTGTCAATGAGTTCCTTTATGTTTGTTTTTAACTGATTTATATATTTGGGTTTCCAATTTGGGGGCATAAATATTTACAATTGTTAGATCTTCTTGATGGATAGACCCATTAATTTTTTTTAATGTTTTTTTAGTTATTTCTAGGAGAGAGAGAGAGACAGCGTGAGCAGGGGAGGGTCAGAGAGAGAGGGAGTCACAGACTGAAACAGGATCCAGGCTCTGAGCTGGCAGTCAGCACAGAGCCCGACGCGGGGCTCGAACCCACGAACCGCGAGATCATGACCCAAGCGAAAGTCGGACGCTTAACCGACTAAGCCACCCAGGAGCCCCTAGACCCATTAATTTTGATATAATGCCCTTCTTCATCTCTTGTTACAGTCTTTGGTTTAAAATATAGCTTGTCTGATATAAGTAGGGCTACTCCAGCTTTCTTTTGGTGTCCATTAGCATTGATTGATGGCTCTCCATCCCCTCACTTTCTATCTGCAGGTGTCCTCATGTCTCAAATGAGTCTCTTGTAGGCAGCACATAAGTGGGTCTTCTTTTTTATTATCAAATTCTGATTCCCTGTATCTTTTGATTGGAACATTATTTCGTTTACATTTAGGATGGTTATTGAAAGGTATAAAATTAGTGCCATTTTGTTACCTATAAAGTTGGTGTTTCTGGTGAAACACCTTTCTAGTATTTGTTGCTTTTGCTCCCCCCCCCCCCAAAGAATCACCCTTAATATTTCTTGCAAGGCTGGTTTAGTGGTCACAAAATCCTTTAGTTTTTGTTTGTCTGAGAGAATCTATTTCTGAAGGACTGCCTTGCTGGATAAAGAATTATTGGCTACATATTTCCCCCATTCAGCACTTTGACTATATCCTGCTCTTTTCTGGCCTTCCAAGTTTCTGTGGACAGATCTGCTGCAAACCTCATCTGCCTTCCCCTGTAGGTTAAGGACTTTTTTTCTTGCTTATTTCAGGATTCTTTCCTTGTCTACGTAGTTTGTGAATTTGACTATGATATGTCCTGGTGATGGCCAACTTTTGTTTAACTTAATGGGAGTTCTCTTTTGTTCTTGGATTTTACTATATGTGTCCTTCCCCAGATTAGGGAAATGTTTATCTATAATTTGCTCACCTAAACTTTCTGCCTTTTTTTTCCTCCCTCCTCATCCTCTGAGACTCCCATGATATGATTGTTATTCTGTTCTTAAAAATCACTGAGTTCCATAAGTCTACCATCATGATCCATTACCTTTGTTTCTCTCTTCTTTTCACCTTCATTATTTTCCATAACTTTATCTTCTATATCACTACTTCATTCCTCTTGTTCATCCATCCCTGCTGTCATGGCATCCTTTCAGGTTTGCATCTCAGTTATAGCATTTTTAATTCCACCATGACTAGATTTATATCTTTTATCTCTACAGTGATTCTCTAGTGTCTTCTATGTTTTTTCATGTCCAGCTAGAATCCTTATAACTGGTTTAAACTCTAGTTCAAACATCGTACTTCTATCTGTAATGATTAAATCTCTGGTGATCATTTCTTCTTGTTCTTTCTTTTGGGGTGAATTCCCACATCTTATCATTTTGGAAGAAACAATAATAATAAAATAAAATATTTTTAATTTTTTAAACATAAAAAATGTAAACAAAGGAAACTAGAAACTCAGTGTGTTTTGGTCTGCTTGTTAAGAGAAGTTTGATAGAAAAAAAGAAAAAAGAGAAAGAAAAAAATTAAAATATAAATAAGTTAATTTTATTAAGTTTAAAATGTGCTTTTTGTATGCAAGAAAAAACAAAACAAATAAAACAAAACAAACAAATAAACACCGAAAGAAAGCTAGATCCTGTTTCATCTATAACTGATGTTTTGTAGCACTCTATAATCAGCCGACTTGGTGGGAAGGGGTTGTTCTGGTCTTCTAGGGGAGGGGCCTGCTGCTCTGATTCTTAGGCAGACTTGCCTTAGTGGAGATGTGCTTGGAGGTCCCAGGGGAGCAGGGGCTTGGTGGTACGGTTCCATTCTCCACCTGGTGGCACTGTTTAGCTCACTCAGGTCCATCGCTGTTGGTGGGCTAGGGGTGAAAATGGCTTCACTGCTTGCAACATGCAGCTGGCACCAAGGTTTGCTGCCTTCAGCCAGTATCTTTGTTCCCATACTGGCAGTGGGGCAGCTCTATGGTGTCCTCTGTTCTTTTGCCCACAGAGACATCATATCACCTCTACCAAACGAGCTCCAAGCAGCGGAACTGCTTCTCCCCATGTGACCCACGTGATCCTCAGACTTCACTGTCCACTCCAGGGCTCTGCCCTGCTTTCTCACTAGAGCACTGTCAGAAGCTGACCTCTGGAAACTTCAGACTCTCCACTGTGCTGTTTATAAGAAACTGGTGGTATTGAAACACTCTTCTTTTTCCACATCAATGGTTTTAGGGATCAGTTATCTTGTGCAATCCTCTGTTTTCACTCCTTTTTTTTTTTTCACTTTCTCTCTAGCTACTTTTAGAGAGAATACTTTTCTTGTGAAAACCTGACACGCTGCTCTCTCTCCCATTCTCTCCCCTGCAAAAAGGGCTTCCGCCCCTCTATGGCACCATGCCTTTTCTTTCACCAAATTCCCTTCTCTCACTGTATACCTGTCATGTTCTCTTCTTCAAATTGTGCAGATTGTTCTCTTATTACTCAAATCTATTTCCTAAATGTTCAAATGACTTGATGTTGGTCTAGCTGTGTTCATGGGGCAAGAGAAGCCCAGGGTTACCCTCCTACTCTGTCATCTTAACTCCTCCTCCATAATAACTTGTTGTTGTTGTTGTTGTTGTTGTTGTTGTTTAATGTGTATTTATTTATTTTGAGAGGGAAAGAGCAAAGTGCCTGAGTGGGAGAGGGGTAGAGAGAGAGAGAGGGAGAGAGAGAATATTCCAGGCTGTCAGCATGGAGCCCAACATGGGCTTCAATCCCATAAACCATGAGATCATGACCTGAGCTGAAATCGAGTCAGATGCTTAACTGATACAGTCACCCCTATTATAAAATTCTAATATAAGAATTTACTAAGGATGATTATTAAGAAATTATTTAGAATTTTATTTCAAGGTACATAGTACCTTGTTTTTAGGTACTTTAAAAGACCCAAAGAACCACAACCTCCTTATGTTTTAGGTAATCAGCACTTATCAACATTCATCTTTTTTTGAAAAGAGGAAATTGAGGAAGAGCTGGATGACCCAAGACAAGGAGTCATAAGGGTAGGGGGTTCCAATTCTGTGTCTTAAGGGCTTAGTTTCAACAAATTACTCAACGTGTCCAGGCCTCAATTCCTTAATGTGAAAAGTAAAGATGATGTCAATATCCATTTTACCATGCAGTAAGAATTACATGTAATTGTATGTATGAAATCCTGTAAACAAAATATCAGTACACAAATGTAAGGAAGAGTCATTGGAGTTAAATAATCAAAAACAGTACAATTTCCTAATCAGAGCCAACATTACCCATTGGCACAATAAGACTTCAAAAAACTTACTTTTTCCACCAAAATATTATCAACAAATTTCTGCTAAGATCTTTTATTTTTAAAATAAGAATAAAAAACTTTATTCTATAATTAAAAATTAAAGTTGAAATTTTTTTGATAAGATTGAATCCAGGACACCTTGGAAAAGACAAGGTAAGTATATTTAAATTCAAGAACTAATAACAGAACTGAGATAAAGCAACAAAAAATTATCTCAAGACAAGAGGAAGTTTGATTGGACAAAAGGAAAGACGTATTTATTGTAACCATAATAGTAATGATGGAGGGGTGGGGTATATCCCGTGGTATAAGGAGAAGGTACAAGCAAATTTAGCTTAAGGACAAATCTGATAAGTTTGGAAGGTGTAAGAAATGTGATTCATCATCACTCATATGTGCCAGGCATTATTCCAATATATTACTATATATTAATTCATTTGATATTTTGATTCATTTAATCTTTGCAACAACTTGAAGGAAGATTATTATTATTCATACCATTTATAGATGACAAAACTGAAGTTCAAAATAAAAATTTAAAGAATGTTGTCATGATCCCTTTGAAATACCCAGTATTAAGCTGATAATGTTTCCCATGTATGATTTTGAGTCATTGAATTAGAGATTGCCCAAATATTAATTTAAGATTTGTTTTTAGAACTAAATTAATAGTTCAGCAAACCTGGGCACCTCGGTGGCTCAGTCGGTTGAGCATCTGACGTCGCTCAGGTCATGATCTCACTGTTTGTGAATTCAACACCTACATCAGGCTTTGTGCTGATAGGTCAGAGCCTGGGGCCTGCTTTGGATTCTGTCTCCCTCTCTCTCTCTGCCCCTCTCTTCCTCATTCTCTGTTTCTCAAAAATAAATAAACATTTATTTAAAAAATAGTTCAGCCAACCAAGAGTGAGTCTACATGTCTAATGCCTGGGCCACCAATGTAAATGAAAGCAAGGAATTTTTCCTTGACTTAAAATTAAATAACCTTGGTGGTGATGAACTACAAATCAACATGTTGCTGCTTCTGGAAGAAGAAAAAGAAAAAGACTACATAAAGAGTCTTGGACAGACTCCAGAGATGCAGTGTTTTGTTCAAATGACAGAATTGTTTCTGGGTGATGAGTTAAACCTAACCTCACTTCCCCCAGCTCCAACTGATGTCAAGCACAGCTTTAGTTCAGAAGGAGTCAATACTAACTATATGTTCTAAAACTCCTATTATTATTATCTGGGCAATTATCATAGAGAATGGGAAAATAAAGTAGGAAAGAAAAT
This sequence comes from Hyaena hyaena, assembly GCF_003009895.1. Classification (NCBI taxonomy): domain Eukaryota; kingdom Metazoa; phylum Chordata; class Mammalia; order Carnivora; family Hyaenidae; genus Hyaena; species Hyaena hyaena. The sequence goes on from NW_024081576.1 coordinate 529,990, forward strand.
AAGTCTTTTCTATTCTTGAAATATATATCTTCCTATATTCTTATGATGCTAGTTCTCAGTCTTGCAATTTAAGCTAAGAAATGATATTCCAAGGAAGTCAACAAAGATCCAATCATAGTCCTAAAACCTGAGATTGCATGCTTTATAGAATTCATATTTCTTCATATATTAGAAACATAATTTTTGCTTTTATTATAATTGTGTAACATTCCTCACAGCGTCTGGAGGGCCCCATAATCAGACACATTAAGAGGTACCTGGGTTGCTCAGTCCGTTAAGTGTTCAACTCTTGGTTTCCACTTAGGTCATAATTTCACAGTTCAGGAGATCAAGCCCCACATCAGGCTCTGTGCTGACAGCAGAGAACTTGCTTGGGATTCTCTCTCTCCCTCTTTCTGCCCCTCCCCCGCTCACTCTCTCACACACACGCACCTGTTCTCTCCCTCAAAGTAAATTAACTTTAAAAAATACATTAACAATTTTATAGCAAAGTGTTTAAATATTCATACAAAGTAGAATGATAAAAACTATAAATCTATCACATGAGAATGAAAGAGTATTTGACATAAAATGAATTTCCTACACACTTAAGAAAAAACTTTTGGTTTTTGTATTTGAATTTTGGACCTTTTCCTTTATTCTTTGAGCCTAAGACCAAAGAATGTGATATAGTGAAAATTTATGACCTCCAGGAGACCAGTATTAGAATATAAAACTTCCTAAATAAGGCTCGCTACAGAAAGATGGACTCTGGCCTTTGTTATTTCTTTCCTTCTGTTAACTTTGGGCTTGGTTTTTCTTAATTCCTAGTCCTTGAGATAAAAAGATAGGCTATTGGATTTTTTGAAAATTTTTTTCTCAATGTAGGCTTTTTAAATATTATTTGAGAGAGAGAGAGAGAAAGAGCACAAGTACAGGAGACAGGCAGTGGGAGAGAGAGAGAATCTTAAGCATGTTGCATAATCAGTGCAGAGCCCAATGTGGGGCTTGATCCCATGACCCTGGGACCATGATCTGAGCCAAAACCAAGGGGCATATGCTCAACCAGCTGAGCCACTCAGGCATCACTGAATATAGACTTGTGTAGCTATAAACTTCCCTCTTTGCTGGAGGCCGGCTCCGGCCGGGTCCAAGGGTCCCTGAAGGATGGACGGTGTTGGCGAGGGAGGGATGAGAGAGGCACGAGAATCTTTCTGGTCACAAGGCAGGCGTCTCTGCTCTGATGGGGCTCAACTTTATTTTATAATTAAGTGTTTGGGGGATGGCACAGAAGTGGCATTTGCCTTAGACAATGATTTCTGATGACAAATTTCTTTGATATGTAAGAATTTCCCAGAACATAGATTTGTAGAAGACTCCTGCATAACCTTTATCAATAGTGATTGAGGTAGGTGATGTAGATGCTTATCCTATGGGGAAGGTAGGTATCTTTAGCACACAAGACACTGTTTTTAGCATAAAAAGCACGAAGTTAGTTGTTTGTGAGCAGGGGTCAATAGCTTGTTTGCTTAAGGAGAAGTATTAAGAAAAACAGGTCTTTCAGGAAGCACAATGTTTGTTCCTATAATTACAAAAGAAGAAGTTCCTCAATAGGTTCCTTCACAGGGTGCAATCAGCATATTCAAGGCCAGAATAAGTCACTCTGAATACTGATCACAAGATGCCTTGGGGGGCCGGTTCTCCAAGCAGAAACAATTGGGTGGGAGTGGATATCTGTCCTTAACTCTAAATTAGGCTCTTAGTCTCAGGGCCAGGCTCAATTGTAACTCTTGTGTTCTTAGCTCCCTTTATTATCTAAGACTTGGATCTACAAGACCCATAGGAAGAGCCTTTTGACAATCATCCACAGTGCTTTCATCTGAAATCTCTTTTGAAAAGGCAGGAATATGCTTTTCCTTTTGAGGAATCTGTGTGGGGAATATCAGTCTGATTTGGAATATTGTGAAGCCTGGTGAATACCAGCAGGCTCATTTCCAACATGATCCAGTAGTAGCAGAGGGAGATATCAGTTTTTGTTTTTTATGGCAGGAGCTGTGCAAACGCTGCCATTTCCTCGCTGTGACTATCATCCAGCGAGGCCAGTGCGGCTCCCAGCACCTCTTAGTACTGCTTCTCCAGCATCCCATAAGTTTGGTATTTTGTATTTCTATTTTTATTTGTTTCAGGGTATTTTTTTAATTTTCCTTTTTATTTCTTCTTTGACCCACTTGTTCAGGAGTGTGTTGTTTAATTTTCATATATTTGTAAATTTTTCAGCTCTCCTTCTACTATTGATTCTAGTTTCATACCACTGTGGTCAGAAAAGAGCAGGCACTTTTATTCATGCTTACTGTATATCAGTTAACAAAACAGTAATGACTTCTTTAGTGCGATGAACATCTTAAGGGTACAAAACTCATAACAAAATTGAGGGATTTCATAGAAGTATTCTTCCTAGAGAATCTGTTATTCTTTCCCATGCCTATCACATGAGCGCTGTTTCTGTAAAACTTCAAAAATTTCTCTTTTCTACAAACTGTAAGTGACCTTGGAGACAGAACCCGCTTTGTCTTTGTAAATAGACAATTATTTTACTCAACACTACAGGGTCTATAAGTCAACTGAGACAATCAAGTAACAGTAGGGTATCAATCTAAAGAGAACATCCTCCCCTTGCAGGCATTTCTTCATTTGAATGCACAGTTGCAACTACTATTACAATAGGAAAATCTTAATTGCACTCAATCAACAAGGATATTCCCATTTATGATCTGTCCAAGCTCATTTATTTTTGCTGTTATCCAACCTGTGTTAAGTATCTAAAAATGAAAAGGTTTCTAATTATTTGGATATACACATTCCCAAATTAAAGATATATGTGTGTGTGTGTGTGTGTGTGTGTGTGTGTGTGTGTGTGTAATCCGATAATCTACATAATTGGAATTTAAACAAAAAGAAATGTTAACATAAAGATCACAGAAGCAAAAGATTTTCTCTAAAGATGGAATCAAAACCATATACTATAAATATTTCCTTTTTCTTCTATATTTTAAGCCATATTTAGAAAAATGTAGGGACCCTGGTGGCTCATTTTGTCAAACATCCGACTTTGGCTCAGGTTATGATCTCACAGTTTGTGGATTTGAATCGCAGGTCGGGCTCTGTGCTGACAGCTCAGAGCCTGGAGCCTGCTTCAAATTCTGTGTCTTCCTCTCTCTCTGCCCCTCCCCTTCTCATGCTCTGTCTCTTTCTCTCTAAAATAAATAAATATATTTAAAATTTTTAAAAAGAAAAGAAAAAGTATACTAATAAGCATAGCTTTGAAAAAGCAAATCTTACAAATTTAATGACCTATTTTGTAACAAAGTAACCTGTCTGAAGAATTGAAGGATGTAAAATATATGCCCAGATACTGGCAATATTGTCTGTTTTCTTTCCTTGCTTTCCAATTCAACCTGTATTTATTGAATATTTACTATATGCCAGGCATTGTGCTAAGAACTGAAAATAAACAATCGAGAAGAAAGTGTCTCTATCCCATCAGATACTGACAATATTGAGAAAGATATATATATAAATAGAAGTTTTATTTAAGTGTTTATGCTTTCCTAAAAAATTAAAATTTTAATGACAAGAATACACAGAAATTGATACTTTCATGTATTTCTGAAGGGAATATAAATTGATTGAGGTAACTCTTCTTAGAGTGTATTTTTGTGACACTTATCAAAAGATTTCAATATGTGCTTACTCAACCAAATCCATTTCTGGGAACTCAACTTAAAAAATTAACCCCGAAGCTGCACAAGAAGTTATCTGAAAGGAATTCATTACACAATTTTTATAATATCACAAGATTGGTAACTACTTGAAAGGCAACAATGGAGAATGTGGACAAATTATTTTACAGTTAAATGCATAGCCATTTAAAATAATGTTATCAGTGGTATGAAGAAAGGCCTGCTATGTTGCCAAGTGTTGTTTTTTTTTCTAAACGGACTACAAAGTAACACGTTCAATATAATGCTATTTTTACAAAAACAATTTTATACGTGGTAGGATGAATTGGCAAGAATCACCTCTCATTGTCTCCATCAGTGGGAGTCCAATAATCAAAATAATTTAATCATACTTGGCTCAATTCCTCCTGGTGCCAAAAAGAACAGCCATTGACAGCTTAGCATGGTTGTTCATGTGATTCAGCCAAGTTTCAGGTCTGGCAAAGAAGAGCAAACTGCTTCTCAGCATAATAGAGCTGTCTGTTGTTCTCAAAGGACAAAATACAAAACCCAAGTTGATAGGAAAATGTCCTTTCCTCATTACCAGACCAGCCTGTGTTTTCTCAGAGTAAAGTTAATCCTTGTCTTTGGGAGAAGGATGTACTCTACAGGTCATTTAGTTAAGCTGTTCTCCAAAATGAAGAAGCTGAACTGGTACTAAGAGACTGGCTTTCACCCTTCTTCACACGAGAGGTCCATTGTATTCTGTCATTTGTTATGTAGAGGTCCATTGTATTCTGTCATTTGTTATGTCAGCAAGCTACGGCCTGGGGGCCAACTCCAGCCTTCAGCCTATTTTTGTATGGCACACAAGCTAAAAATTTTTACACTTCTAAATGATTGAAAAAATTATTTTTACAACAATGTCATATGACATGAAAGTTACATGAAATTCAGATGTCAGTGTCCATAAATAAAGTTTTATTGGAACACAGCCATATTCATTTATTTATGTAGTGTCGATGGCTGTTTTCTGCTACATCAGCAGAGTTGAGTTACATCAGAGAGAGTATGGCTCATACACCTAAAATATTTACTATTTAGTTCTTTCCAAAAAAGGTTTACTGAACCCTGATCTAGTAGAGATCTTCAGTATATTTCTCAGCAAAGCTCAGGTGGCACTCAAGTTTGTAATACCTCCTATGGGGAAGTATGCAGTTTTCCAAGATAAAGATTTGCATTACAGGTGAGAATAACTTAAAGTATCCCTTCCTCTCTTTCTTTGAAGGATGCAAAGAAAACCGTGAATGTAGGTCACAGTAAAAATTGCATTTTGTAAGTTCAGAAAGATTCTTTGCTTCAAGATCTAAACTGGGAGGGAATTCTGCCACACTCAGGTTACATAAAAATGTAGTACAAGCACTGATATCCATCCCCACACACACCTCTCATTTCAAGGTTCAGTTTCCTCCAAAATACCATAAAAAGTTAAGCTTTCTTTAAGTCTGTCTCAAGCTATCCACTCAGAAGTTCATCGGGGCAGCAATTTCTCCTGGCATAGCCATGGACCACCTCTCTGCTGTTGCTTTTCATCTGGAACTCTTAGATGCTGCCTCCTGTTTGGATACCATTCCCCCTCTGCAAGTACTAGCTAGAGGAGACACTGTGCAGCACTGTCTTTGTATTCGCTGCAAAAACATTAGGCAAGCCTAAAATTTACAATTTTCTGCACCTAGCTTTTTGTTGCTTCCAAGTGTTACCTTTATCTAAACTTCCCCCATGCAGAGCTACTTCTGCCTTCCAGAAAACTCTGTTCCTTGCAAGTATTTTTCTCACTCCAGATTCCATTCCCTGTCCCCTCCCCACCAAGCATGCAGAACTCTTCTCCAAGTCTTTTCAATGCAGTCTATAACAAGGGAGATGGCGGGGGTGGGGGGGGGATTGTAGTGACTTCCAATAGGATGATTGATGATGGCTATGACATCTCAGGTCACGCAGACAATGATGGGTGGCTTTGGAAATCCAATTTTCAAATAGAATCATAAGCTCTCTGATATGGACTGAATATTTATGTCGCCAGGAAATTCATGTGGTAAAGACCTAATCCCCAATGTGATGGTGTTTGGAGGTTGGCCCTTTTATAAGGTATTTAGGTCCAGATGACGTCATGAGAGAGGGGTTAGTGTCCATATAAGAAGATGAAGAGAGAACAAAGCTCTCTCTCTTTCCACTATGTTAAGATACAGTGAGAAGCCAGAAAAAAGTGCTCTTGCCAAGAACTGAATCAGCTGGTATCTTGGAATCTTGGGCTTCCCAGCCTCTAAAACTCTGAGGAATAAATGTCTGCTGTTTAAGCTATGCAATCTATGGTGTTATGTTATGGCAACCTGAGCTGATGAAGGAAGTCACCCTCCAGATAAGATCACATTCTCAAACTCTTAGTGAACTGCATATGAATATGTTTAATCTTCCCAGTCTTTTCTAGTGGGTAACTATTGGACCAACCACTAATAATAACATGCATTCACACACACACACACACACACACACACACACACACCCTCAAACAATACACCTGCACATAATTACCATACTTCTCCTAAGGACAAAAACTACTTGTCAAAAACTAAAATATTTGTTAAAGTTGTTAGCATTTCTGCTATGTAACCTCCTTTTCCATCTCTTCTATGAAAACTTTATTAAAGTCTATATAAGTTCATTAAAGTTGATAATTCATGGTAAGTAGAGATTGCTGTGAAAGGATGGTTACAGGTGACTCTGGTGAGACCTCAGAGGGAAAAGAAGAGGGCTAGACAGAAAGCTTCCATCTTTTTAGAGAACACATAAATCATCAGGAAAAGAATGTTGGGAGAAGCATAGATAGTGAAAGCATTTCTTGGTGAGGTCTGTATTGTTACTGGACAATGGAGAAAAAGACCATCCTTGTTATAAAGTGATGAAAGATTTGGCTGAATTGTGTTAAAGTTCTAGTGTTTTGCAGAAGGTAGAACTTTTGATCCATAAAATTAGATATTTAGCTAAGGACATTTCTAAGCAAACTGTTGAAAGAGTCTCTTGTTTCTTCCTGACTGCTTACAGTCCATTTCAAGAAGAAAGAAATGAATCTAAGAAGGAATTTTTAAGCAAAAAATAAACCAGAACTTTTAGATTTGGAAAATTCTCAGTCTATCCATATTTCAAAGAATACCAAGAGTGTGGCTGAACAACCATTTAATAAGAAGATTAGCACAGCTGTGAACCACAGACCTATTCAGCCAGCCCAATGGAAGCACTGCCAGTTCGAACTGAAGGAGACATAAATGGGACAAAATGAGGTGTCTTAGTCATTATGGGGTACTAGAACAGAATATCATAGTCTGGGTGTCATAAACAATACAAATTTGTTTCATAGTCCTAGAGGCTCAGAAGTCTAAGATCAAGTCACCCACAGATTCAGTATTTGGTGAGGACCTGCTTCCTGGCTCAAAGACATCTGTCTTTTCAACCTCGCATTGCAAAAGAGGTGAGGAAGCTCTCTATGGAGTCTGCCAGGCTGGATTTAGTCCCCCAAGGCTCCTGGCAGCTCTGACCTCACAGCTACAGGGAAGTTGCCTTCTGCCCTATTGAAACTGAGGTGATAACCTCTTTCATAAAGACATTACTCTCATTATGAGGACTTCACATTCATGATCTAATCACCTCCCAAAGCCCTCCCCCCAAATACCATCACACTGGGGATTAGTTTTCAACACATACAGTTTAAAGAGACACAAATATTCAGACTATAGCATGAAGGAAAGCTATCAGACTTTAGACACTACAGGACCAGGTTATGGTTATATAACAAGCTATTCAGATGCAAACTTGCACTATTCTTGAAGACAAAGAAAGAATTACCCTTGAAGCAAATTCAAAAATTATGAAAACTCCCACTTCAGTTTCTAAGTGTGGAGCTATCACCTCACTTTCAATAAGGCAGAAGGCAACTTCCCTGTAGCTGTGAGGTCAGGGCTGCCAGGAGCCTTGGGGGCTAAACCCAGCCTGGCAGAGCCTTGGGGGCATAACCCCCACAGGCAGAAATGCACAGGGAAGTCTGCTACTTCAGTGGGTCCTGAAGGAAGAGCATTGAACCAAAGAGGATTGCTCTCGATCCTTAAGAGTAGAGCTCAAGTATTTGCATTGTTAGGTTTGGGACTTGCTTGGGATTTGTCATTCCTTTCTTTCTTCTGATTTCTTCCTTTTGAAATTATAATGCCTATCCTATCCCTGTATTATCATTGTATTTGGAACGTTTATAACCTATCTGGTCTCACAAGTAAATGGCTGAAGAGTAATTTTCTTTCAGAATGAATCATGCCTCCACTTGCACTCATATCTAATTTAGATTTATTTAGATAAGGCTCTAGACTCCGGACTTTGGACTTTAGAGTTGATGCTGGAACAAGTTGAGATTTTTAGGGCTATTGACATGGAATTAATGTATTTTGTATGCGAGAAGAACATGAATTTGGGAAGGCAGAGACAGAATGTGATGGACTAAATGTGTCCCTCCAAAATTTATGTTAAAGCCCTAAACTCCAGTGTGGAGCATTCAGGAAGTAGGTAGGCTTAGGTGAAGTCAAGAAGATTGGATTCCCTTGATGAGATTAACACCCTTAAAAGAAAAAGAAAAGACACCAGAGCTTCCTCTGACAACATGTGAGGATACAGTAATAAGCCAGCCATCTACTAGCCACAAAGAGCCCTCTTCTTGAGAACTGAGTCTACTAGCACCTTAATCTTAGACAAATAAATAATCTGTTGCTTCAGCCACCCAGTCTGTGGTGTTCTGTAATAACAGCCCAAGCTAAGACAGGCTGCAAATATAGCATGAAGTATAACCTCAAACTGGTTGACACAATTAGGATATTGATTATCTACATTAATGGAAACCCAGATGTATGATACTATTTGTCCAATTCAATCAGGCAGATCAATTCTGTTATCAAAGATACAGGTTCTATCTTTATCACTACTCAACTATCAACAATGTCAGCTTCATCCTGAATTATCTCTCATAATTCCAAGTTGGCTATATTTGAACATTAAAACGTCATGCTTTCTGCTTCATTTTGAACTGGAAACAGAAAGGCCTCTCCCATACTTGGGAAATATACATCCTTTTATATAACTTGAATCATCCAAATAAGTCATGGATCAACCCCTGAGTCATTAATAATCTTCAGAGGAAGATCATATGCTAAATAGCTTGGACTAATGAAAACCAATCTTAGAGGAATGAGGTGGATCATCAAATTAAGCTGCTATTAGAAAGAAGAAAAAGTAGGAATAAATAAATGCCAGATATGCAACAATATTATCCATTGCACAGTAGTTTTGTAACTCTTATTAGAGCCTAGTTTTATCTGTGAACTCATATTCTGAGGTTCACTAGTCATCCATAGAAAATAACTGTCCAAAAAGTTTACATATACCTATATATCAATGAAAAGAGCCATCAGATACCACATATCACACAACAGAGCATAATTACATCATTACATAGGTAACTTCAAAATCCAAAATAAGTTTTAAAAACTAAAACATTGTCACATATATAAGTTCTAAGCTAAAAATCAAAACAAGTCTTTAGTTTTTAGACTTAATTATACATATAATTAATTTAATTAATTATATGTATATTCATATACATTATATATTAGTATATTAATACATATAGTTAATTATAATTCATTGTTTTCAGTACTTTGATCATAGTCTTTCAGTTAACTTTCTCCAAGTTATCCCAAAGTCAGTGCATTTTCCCATCTTTCTTAGGGCAATTTTTAACCTTGATTCTATCCCACTATAGCGAATATAAAAAATAATAAAAATAACCATTATTAATGGACTCTCAAAATCCTAACCTCAACCCATAATATGGGGAATATTATTTATGAGTACTCTCATAATCACTGATGACCTCAATCAGAATTTGAACTCAGTAAAAGATTTGATCTCTAGTATATAACACACCTCCACAATATAAGTCAAAAGATTAAAAATAACCCAGGCAAACTAGGTTAAAATATAATGGCAATCATTTAGCACTGACCCTTTCCATTGAACTCTCAAGGTTTCTGCTCATAGAAATTACAAGTACTTTGATCATCTTCAGGGTTTTTTTTTCACCTGTGTGTTTATATAAGTTCTTATAATTGTGAGCTGGTGCACCTTTCTCTTCATTCATTATCATATTTAAATTTAATTGAAAATGTAATATCCTTACAATTTATAAATGGTCTTTTGATAGTACTTCACTACAGTAAAGCAATTTCCTGACTTTCATTAATGACCAGACTGATATCTGTTTAAAACTGAACAATGGATCCATTAAAATTACTATTCACCATCTGGGTCCCCTTGAAAGCTTGTTTGATGTCAAGCTGTTATTTCTATAGAAGAGAAGGAAACAGACTCAATAGTCCATAGTGCTGGAAGCACTCAATAGGTCTATAACACATACTTATAACAATTTTTCTCAGCTAGGGCATGCACTTGATTAGCCTCTAGCAGTCAAAAATGTAAGAAATAGAGATAAATACTTAGCAATTTAAGAGATAAATTATAGGTACAAAGAAAAGAGGAAGATGATAGAGTATCTGAAAAGTGAATCAAGGACCAATCACATCTGACACACATCTGTTTAAGAGTAATTTTAAGTCATCAAGCAACCAGTATTTTGAGCACAACCAGTCACTGAGTGATTGTATGACTTCAAGTGATTATTTTTCCATGGCACTGTGAAAGCAGAAGGTTCCCTGTTCTTTAAAAAAATGTTTTTTAATGTTTTATTTATTTTTGAGAGAGAGATAGAGACAGCATGAGCAGGGGAGGGTTAGAGAGAGAGAGAGAGAGAGAGAATCTGATGACAGCCTCCAGGCTTTGAGCTAGCTGTCAGCACAGAGCCTGATGCGGGGTTCGAGCCCATGAGCCTTGAGATCATGACCTGAGGCAAAGTCAGACACTTAACCGACTGAGCCACCCAGGCCCCGCAAGAAGGCTCCCTGCTCTTGAGTCCTCATTCTAAAGCTTAATGACTGTGTGGTTTTGAGGAAGTCACTTGACTCATCTGTTCATCATGTTTCTCATCTCAAAGTTGGGATGATAATAATTATAATACTTGCTTTATGGTCATTTATAAGTATTAAACAAAGTGGTATATGTAAAGCACAAAGTTTAGCACATTGCAACCCCTTTCTACATGTTACATATTATAACCAAAGATACAGATAATCAGAGAGAAAGAAATAAATCTCTTATATAATATATGAAATTATTTTCAAATTTTATTAATAATAGAAATAATAAGTAAAGCAAATAGTATATAAAGTGATACATGCTGTATATAAAAATAAAATGGGGGAGGGAGGGAAGGGAACACGGCTTGCCTGCAGCTGCGGTGAGTGATTAACCAGCGAGTGGTGGCGAGCTACCGCGAGTCCAGGGGAAAGGAAAGAAAAGCTGAGATTGCTCATAGAACAGTCCCTGGAGAAGAGAAAAAACCTCGGCATGGAAAGACAGTGTTTTTTAGCTCTGGATGGGGTGCTGACTTTAAACTAGGTGCTCTGGTCCCAGAAGGCGCCAGGCAAAACTGAACTGCTGTGTGCCCGGCACCATCCATGGTGGCGGTGGCCCGGTGAACCAGCAGCAATGCCTGCGGAGGCAGTCCCGGCACCGGGTGAATCGGCAGTGGCGCGCACAACATCACCCCACTGAAATGGTGGTGGCGGCGACCTGGTGAAGTGCCGCAGGCCCCCGGTGAAGCGGTGGCTGCATGAGCAAAAGTTGCCGCTGAAGCGGCAGCGGCCGGTAAAGCGGTTGTGGGGGGTTGAGGCAATGCGGACTCTGTGGACCTGAAGTTGCTACGATCCTCAGACGCACTAGGGTTGTATTGCTGCTTGACCCCAGCGGATCTGAGGCTGCGACACTTCCCCCACCCTCCACTCAACCCCCAGCAACAGGGAAGCAGTGACCAGCAGAACTGTTAATGGCGGTATAACAAAGCCTCTCAGGAGTAATATAGATAGTAAACTATCTAGATAGTTTCTCTAGATAACACTACCGTCTTTCTCTCACCTCTCCAACCATATTCCACCCTTGAGCTCTTTGAAAAAAACATCTTATCCCTTCTGCCTGTTCATTCTATCTCCAATTTTGCCTCATCTCCGCCCTATCATCTCTCTCTTTCTCTAGCTCTTCAACAAGCACTGCATACACCCGGCTATTTAATTGTAGATGGGAAATCTGGTTATATGCTTTAAACCCATCTTTGTCTATTGGTTTTCTTCATTCTTCCTTTTCTTTTCTTCTTTTTGACTTTTTAATGTATTTTTATTTTCTATCATTCGCCTTCCCTCCTCCGTCTTTTCTCATTACTTTTTAGTTTTCCCTCTTGGTTAGCATGATTGTTGGATTTGTTTGTATGTTTGTGTCCCTCTGTTCCTTGTGTGTTTGTCTGTATGTTTTCTTCTCCAGGGCGACCTCAAGAAACAAGCCAAAGTATATATGGTGGAGAGTCCCAAATACCACTACAAGTAGGAAACTAAAATAACAAAGGTCTCAACAAGAGAGACCAAGAGATACCATTCAAAGAACACTTTCTGAAAGGATAGGCCCTGGACAGTCAAAGTCTTCTTGGGTACAGCAGCGCTCACAGGTGCAGAGGACAAAACAAGTCTTTAAAACTAACAAGAGACAGAAAGCTAACCAAAATGATGAAACGAAATAGCTCTCCTCCAAAGAAATTCCAAGAAGAATTGAAAGCTAATGAACTCCTCAAAACAGATATAAGCAGCATAAGTGAACAAGATCTTAGAACAATAATCGTAAAATTAATCGCTGGGCTTGCAAAAAGTATAGATGACCTCAAAAAACTATGGCTAAACCAAATGGAGAACAAAAATAGGCATGATGAATAAAAAATTCGAGAAATGAAATACATAATAAACTGGAGGTGTCCAATGCACGGATTGAAGAGGCAGAAAAGAGAAAAAGTGATTTAGAAGACACCATTATAGAAAAACAAGATGTTGACAAAAAAAGAGACTAACTGATCCAGGAACATGAAAGAAGAGTTCGAGAGCTCAGTGATAAAATCAAACGCAACAGTATCCATATCATAGGAATCCCAGAAGAGGAAGAGAGAGGGAAAGGAGCTGAAGGAGTCCTGGAACAAATTGTAGCTGAGAACTTCCCCAACATGGGGAAGGAAGTAAACGTTGAAATACAAGAGGCACAGAGAACTCCCCTTAGACATAATTTGAATCGATCTTCTGCACGGCATATCATAGTGAAAATTTCAAAATATAAGGACAAAGAGAGAATTTTGACAGCAGCTAGGGAGAAAATGCCCCTAACTTACAAAGGGAAACCTATCAGAGTGGTGACAGACTTATCTACTGAAACTTAACAGGACAGAAAGGAATGGCAGGAGATCTTCAATGTGATGAATAGAAAAAATATGCAGCCAAGAATCCTCTATCCAGCAAGTCTGTCATTCAGCATAGAAGGAGAGAGAAAACTCTTTCCAAATAAACAAAAATTGAAAGAATTTGTCACCACTAAGCCAGCCATACAAGAAATCCTGAGGGGAACACTCTGAGGGAAATATTGCAAGGAACGAAGACACCAGAGACACCACCACAAGCATGAACCCCACAAAGGACACAATGACTCTAAATTCACATATTTCAATAATAACACTGAATGTAAATGGGCTGAATGCTCCAATCAAAACACATAGGGTAGCAGAATGGATAAAAAAACAAAATCCTTGGGGCACCTGGGTGGCTTAGTCGGTTAAGCGTCCGACTTTCGCTTAGGTCATGATACCACAGTTCGTGGGTTCGGGCCCCGCGTCGGGCTCTGTGCTGACTGCCAGAGCCTGGAGCCTGTTTCAATCTGTGACTCCCTCTCTCTCTGACCCTCCCCTGATCACGCTGTCTCTCTCTCTCTCCTAGAAATAAATAAAATAAAAAACATTTAAAAAGAAATAAAAAATAAAAGTAAAGGGATGGAGAAATATTTATCATGCTACGGGAAGTCAAAAGAAAGCTGGAGTAGCTATACTTATATCGGACAATCTGGACTTTAAATTAAGGACAATAACACGGGATGAAGAAGGGCATTATATAATAATTACAGGGTCCATCCATCAGGAAGAACTAATAATCATAAATGTCCACGCACTGAATATGGGAGCAACTAAATATCTAAAACAATTAATCACAAACAGAAACAAGCTTATAGATAAAAATGTGCTAATAGCAAGGGACTTTAATACTTCGCTTACAGCAATGGATAGGTCAACCAGACAGAAAATCACTAAAGAAACAATGGACTTGAATAACACAATGGACCAGACGGATCTGACAGATATATTTAGAACTCTGCATTCTGAGGCCAAGGAATTCACTTTCTTCTCAAGTGTGCATGGCATATTCTCCAAGACAGATCACATATTGGGACATAAAGCAGCCCTCAATAAATATAAAAGAACTGAGATCATACCATGCACACTTTCAGATCACAATGCTATGAAACTTGAAATCAATCACAGGAAGAAGTCTGGAAAACCTCCAAAAACATGGAGGTTAAAGAACACTCTACTAAAGAGTAAATAGGCCAATCAGACAAAGAAATTTAAGACATATGGAAACAAATGAAAATGAAAATACAACAATCCAAACTCTATGCGACGCGGCAAAGGCAGTCCTAAGAGGAAAGTACATTGCTCTCCAGGCCTATTTCAAGAGATTAGAAAAAGCGCAAGTCCAAAATCTAACAGCTCACCTAAAGGAACTAGAGGCAGAGCAACAAGAACGCCTTAAACCCAGTAGAAGAAGAGAAATAGTAAAAATCAGAGTAGAAATAAACAACATAGAGACCAAAGAAACAATTGAACAGATCAATGAAACCAAGAGTTGGTTCTTTGAAAAAATAAACAAAATTGACAAACCTCTAGCCAGGCTTCTCAAAAAGAAAAGAGAGAGCACCCAAATAGACAAAATCATGAATGAAAATGGACTTATTACAACCAGCCCCTCAGAAATACAAGCAATTATCAGGGAATACTATGAAAAATTATATGCCAACAAATTGGACAACTTAGAAGAAATGGTCAAATTCCTAAACACACACTCACTACCAAAATTCACAAGGGAAGAAATAGAAAATCTGAACAGACCCATAACTAGTGAAGAAATTGAATCAGTGATCAAAAATCTCCCAACAAATAAGAGTCCTGGACCTGATGGCTTCCCTGGGGAATTCTACCAGACGTTTAAAACAGAATTAATACCAATTCT